>NC_090059.1:15056465-15092234 GCF_038355195.1 Osmerus mordax | reverse complement strand
GGAGGACGAAACAAAAACAAAGTCATGAAAAGGAGGGGGGAGGGGCGTCTTTGCGGGACTCCTGTTTCTCCGACCGACTTCTCTGGGGTTAAAAACGATATGGCCACAACACACCAGCAGCAGGAGCCCAACCAATCAGGATTGCGTTTTTAAACCCCTCCTCCTCCTCCCCCCATGAGCACCTGCTTTTCGAATCCGTTTGGGGGCCCTTCTGTCTGAGCACGATATCTTATCCAGTGAGAGTTGCAGACATTTGCCAAGACACACACACACAAACACACACTCTCAATTACTCGCTTATTTAATTCCTCAACTCATACACACACAGGGTGAGAGGTACCCCTCTCTCTGTGTTGCACTGCCACTACATGGTGGTCTTCACGTTGTTCTACCTGTTTGGAATAGCAGCAGCCAGATCCTCAATTGGTCAATCTGTTTCACGGCTCGTCTCTGAATTAATGTCAAACAATCATTCAGAAGAAACAGTCACCAAGTACAAACTCAAACAGTGGTCTGTCTTACAGGTGGATGTGCTAAAAGCATCTCACCATTTAATGACCAGACTGGAGAAAAGCTGCCAGACCTAGTATCAACTCCTAACTCACAACTGAGCCATTTCTTTCTCTGATTGGAGCAGTGAGCATGTTCGTTTCACTCTCCGGTGCTATATTTAAAAAAGGCTACTCCAATGTATGAATACGTGTCTACGTTGTAAAAGGCTATGGCTCTGTATCTACCTTCAGTTCTGTCATTGGACCGGCTCCTGTGACACACACACACATACCACACGCACACACACACCGGTAGACCTGCCTTGTCATTGCTCCTGCTTCTTGTGCCAGCAGTAGCCCCTCTCATGAATGACAATTGAGCCCTTTCTCTCCAAGGAAAGTCACTGCGGTGAAGTAAAAGGGAGGGATGCTAACAGGATTTCACTCAGGGTAAGGCTGAAGAGAAAGAGGGAAGGGCGGAGGGGGGGGGGGGAGTGAGAGAAAAAGAGAAAGGCAGATTTAATAGCTGCTAGATTGAGTGCCTAGAGAAGGAATAGGACCCCAGTCAGCTCCCACGCCCTGTCCTGTTGGAGGGCTTGAATTGCAAGGTGCAAGGCAGGGAAGCTGACATTACCATAGCAAGCGCACCCACACACATACACACATACACACACACAGAGATACACACACACACTTGTACAAACAGCCTCACCTCAGAAAACTAAAATGCCTCATTTTACTGTATGCACTGCGGTGCTTAAGCCCTAACCTGCAGGGCTCTTCTGAGTCGTCTCCGACTGGACTCAGCTCAGTGTGGCCCCTCCGGGCTTCCGTACACAGGCCATAACTGAGAGCGGGCAAGGCCAATATGGAAGATCATTTACCTCAAAGTGGGCACAGCCCAGGCTGGGGGCACCGCCACTGTCCCTGTCCGACAGGGTCTACCTCACCTCTCTGGACACAGGGCAGCTGCCCACAGCCTCCATACACACACATATACACACATACAATACAAACATGTGCATTGCATGTGCATTGTGATGGTAGTTCAGCCTCGACCTCAGAGTGCTCTGGTAAAGGAGGAGTTCTTCGACCTCATTCTCACCCCAGCTTGCCTTGCTCTGTCATGGAAGAACCCCTCAACCTCACCTCACTGACCATGACTGGCTTGCGGTGGGAGTTTTTGCACTACTGCATTGGTTCCAGAACCTCACCCCCATCCAAGCACCCCCCCCCACACACACACACACTACCACCCTCACATTAAAACCCCTGCCCCACCCCTGCACTCCTCCTTCTACGTTCATAACTGAGGCATGCACACTCTCAAGGAGACCTGTTGACCCGCCCTGTCTAACAGAGGCATACCGGGCCAGGTGGGCTCTGAGCCCTGTCACATTGTCAGTATTAAACCAACAACCTTCCTCCTCCACCGAGGCCACTCTTGGCTACGGGACATGTCCTAGGATGCAACGGGTCAGCTTGTGGCCACACACATCCTCCCAGCAGCTTTGGCCCCTGTGCGATTTCACACAGCAGGTTTTCCAGCCAGGACTCTCCAGCAGAAGGGCCTAGCCCTGTCCTGACCACAGACCCTCCTCACCTGGCCCCCCTACACCTGCCCCCCCCCCCCACACACACACACACCCGTCCTCCAGGCAAGAGGTCCTGACACCAAACCCAGTCCAGGCCGCTCCCTTGTGAGACAAGGCAGGTCGTAGCCAGCCCAGCCGCCCCCTTACGCAGCAGTGCCACCGACCGAATGTGAGCGGCCAAGCAGCATCTGTGGGAGAGAGTGAACAAGATGGATGAATGAGCGAGAAGGAGAGAGAGCGAGAGACTCTTAAAGAGTCATGCCATGGTTCCTCCTCACCATTGTTGGCGTGGGCCCGAAGAGGGAATGTTGTCGATCCTTGAGGCGCCGTGATGAACTTGGAAGAGGGGAATAGACAGTGATGCATCGTACGGTCTGTCCTCTTACTTCCACAATGCATCATGGGAAGGAATTCTCAGTCACGCCCTCCAATAACCCCCATCAAGCTCCCCCAATAAGGAGGACCTCCCTACGTTCACAGTGGAGGGAAGAGGAGGCCTTCCATCCATGTGGGTATAGTGCTCCATCCTTCTTAAAAAAAAGAAATAACCGATGTAAATGACACACACAAAAAAAATCTTGCAATAGTGACGTCCTTTGTTCTCGTGAGCAGACTGGCTATGTGTGTGTGACAGTAGGGGTTAAAATGCTGCTTTACCTTCTGAGTCCAGTTTTAATTGAGAAAAAAAGATATATGATGAGGAAATGATAATGAACCCATGAAATGAAATGTTTTAAAGACTCCTGAACAAAGTTATAATGCTTGGAGATAAAGCTGTTTTCTTTTATTTTTAAATCTCAGTGTTGTTGTTTTTTTGGTCTGGTTGTTTATGATGCCTAAACTGCTTAAAGGAGAGGGGGGGAAGACCAGTCACACTCACTTGTGACCGTCCGTGCAGTGTAACATAGATGATACTTTCACTTCTTTTTCACATCACCTATAGTTTGTGTTGTCAAGCCAACTGCTCTGCCTATGTATGTGTCCCTTCTCCCGTCCCTTTTATCAAGAGGAATTTACAACCAACACAAACTGAAATATTTTTTGGGGGGGTATAATATTTTTTTTTGCATCCAGGCAACATTTTTTTCAGGGAAGGCCTTGCATATTTTAGGAAGACAATGTTAAACCACATCCTGCATCTGTTACAACTGCATGGCTTCGTAATAGAAGAATCCGGGTGCTGAACTGGTCTGCCTGCAGTCCAGATCTTTCAACAGTAAAAAACATTTGGTGGATCATGAAACGAAAAATATGACAAAGACCCAGGGCCGTTGAGCAGCAAGAATCCTGTATCAGACAGGAAAGGGACAACATTCCTCTCCCACAACTCCAGCAACTGGTCTCCTCAGTTCCCAGACAGATACAGACTGTTGTTAAAAGAGGAGGGGATGCTACACAGTGGTGAACATGGCCTTTTCCCAACTTTACCTTATTCTTTTCCTTAAAATGGTACATTTCATCAGTTTAAACATTTGACATGTTTTATATGTTCTATTGTAAATAACATAATGGGTTTATGACATTTGTAATCTGTTTTTATTTTTATTTTACACAACGTCCCAACTTTTTGGGAATTGGGGTTGTAGTTCAGCTTGACATGTGGAGCAGCTTGTCTGTGATGGGCTTTTATCTTGTTGTTGTTTGTTTTTCTTGGTCCCCTATGCCAAATGTAGAGTTTATAAAGACACAAGTAGCAGGATGTCTATGCAATTCCCCTCCAACCCCCTCTAAAAATGTCAGCTCACTTTTACATTGAGCCCTACCCCTAGTCAGGCTTATGTTCAAATCAGCCCCACCCTGACCTGGTCTCTTCAACGTAAAGATGGTTGCCCCGCTTGGACATCTGTGGACCCTATTAGGTTTGGGAGCAGAGACACTACCTACTGGTGGGGCTACTGGTCTGTGCTCAGTCTGTCTGCCGCGAGCCGGCCTCATGAGCTAGACCAGGCTGACAGGCATTTCAGAGGAGTTGGAGAGGCTCCGAGGATGTCATAGAGGATGAGTTAACTCATGTGCTTTTGTAAACGGCTCTGAAAGCGTTGTGTGTGTCTGGGAAGGGTGTGGGTGGGTATAGCTTTATGTTTGTGTGTGTGTGCATGTGTGTATTACGTTGTGTGACCCTGCTTGGTCCAGCACTCTCATGGCTTGGTGGATTTCTCCCTAACAGGAACCAGGCTCCCTCAAAGAAAAAGTTCTGACAAGACCGGTATTGTTCCTTTAGAAAGACGGTTTACGACAACGCTCGCATTCTCGAGCCATTAAAAATATAATCTAGCGGCCATGTGAATGTAAAGGCAGACGTCATCCCGCTCAATGGCCAGTGGGGAGGACGTAGCGTGGCGAGAGTGGTGTCAGTGATGTGTGCAATGGCAGGGTGACCTTTCACCTCTCCTCAGAGGACGCATGGCTGACACCCACAGACTACACCCAGGGCTGCTCACTGGCATAAGCCACTGCACTAATGAACAATCAATGACCAGACCTAGTAACCCTGCAGAGACTGAAAGCTTAAGCCCACTCAGAGAGCCCGGCGGTAATGCACTAGTCTGCTCCGACCCAGCCTCTCTGGAAAGGCCCCTGGGGTTCATGACGGCAGGCTGCAGTTCCGTAGAATGATTGCACAGAATAACGTCCAAAAACCTTTTAAAGATTGGAGATGTTACTTTGAATTCGATGAACTATTATATCGGTGTAGCCGTTGAGCAGCGGCCATGTTTTTGTTTTATTCTTTTCTGCAAACGTTTGAGTTTTGAATGAAGTGCAATATGTGAGCAGGTGGTGCTAGTCTTACTGGTCTTGTCAGAACCCATTAGATGACTTACTGTGAGAGAATATGAATTTGAATGGCTGGTTTTACATGCACCTATCTGTGAGAGTTGACTGGCACACAGACCCAAAGTGATCCACTCTACACACACACACACACGCACACACACACACACACACACATTGGACACACACACCCACACACCTGTTATTGTGACTGAGTAAGACAGCTGTTGAAGGATTCTCTCAGGTAACTAAAACATTTTTAAATAAAAACAAACATTTTCTAATAAATGATGATAAACATTAGATGGACCACCATTGTTAACTCATCTTTTTTTGTCCTCTGGTTGGAATGTGCTACTGAGTACATTTTGTCTTTCTGCGTTATCTTTCTATTATTTTTCATTCCCGTGCTGTTTTGTGCTTGACACCCCGGAACATGTTCAGAAACGGCTCGTTTTATTCTAGAATCCAACATAAACGAACCATGTTCTCCTCCTCACACCTTCCCCTTCACATGGACTCAAACAGTGTTAAAAAAAAAAACACAAAAAAAAGAAGAAAAGAATGTGCAGAAAAAAGAAATGCCTCGTGTCGCAGACTGTGTAGCTGTTTGATATTCTGGTCTGTGCGTTTGTCCCCTTACAGCATAAGTGCCCACCACCCTCCTCCTCACAGTTGTCTACGGGTGCACTTGCATGGCTGCCACCCAGCATGCCTCCAGGCCCGGGGGAAACGCTTTTTACGTCCTGTGTCCACCGACCTCTATTTTGGTGTACTTACTGTCTTGGTGGTTCATTGGACGTTTGGTGTAGCTCAGCTTTGGCTTTGGCACTTCTGGATGTGCACGCTAACATTTGTGTTTATGTGTATACTATATGTGTGTGTAGGTGCGTGTGTGTGTCTGAAGTAAATGCTTGCCATGTTGATATCAAACTGGTCGGAAACTCCCCTGCCCCTGCCCTGGAAGCACCCTTTGAGGCTGATCTGAAGACTCGAGCCTCGGAGACCGAGGCCTTGTCATAGACTACCATTATTTCCCTTGAAGAATGTAGCCATTATGTGTTCAATAGGCTTGGGTAGAAAGGGTTAGGATGGGGGGCTTTGAGAATGATTTTGGGGGGCTGTAACTCACAGAGCACTGAAACGCAAGCAGGGGGAATGCTTTAAAGCAGACTGGGAGGACTTTCAGCCTGCAAATGGAAACCAGACTGCTGGTAGTGTTAGATACTGGTTGCCTAGTTTTGGCACACAAGGCTTTGCAGCTTTTTAAAATGGCGGCCTTTCTCTGATTGCATTTTGTACCGCTTCTCTGTGGTAATGTAGTCCAGTGTTTTAATATAGGGAGCGAGCGTGATGTTTCATGTGGATGTTGTGCTTTTACCTTCTATGAAATGGAGTTGGTGGGCTGGACCGTGGGGAGAACTGAAGGGGGTCTAGCAGTATCCCTCCATTTCCAGGTTTGCTGAAAGTGACGTCATGACTTCATGTTGACAGAATATCAACCATCACCCTCAGCTAAGGCTGTGCTGACGGAGACAGGAGACAAACGAAAGCGAGTGTGGAGATATGTGTTGAGCTTGAAACAAAAGTGTTCCCTTTGTGCGTGGTGATTGGGTAAGAACAGAGGATGTGGCTTAGTGTGCATCGGTGTAATGCAAGACTTTTGTGTGGCTCCCTGTGTAATTTGACTGTTAAGTGGTGACTGGAGTGGTCTGTTGCTCAAAATGTTCACTCAAGCGGCCCTCAGATTGTTCCCAGATCAGGTGATGATGATAATGATGATGATGCGTGTGGAGTGAAAGGGGAACTAGCCAATGAGATTGTAGCCTGACACTCTGAATCAGTGACTTTTAGGCCAAGTTTTGCCAGTGGATTATCACTTGCAGGTAGAGCCTAGAGCACCAGTGAGTCAGACAGGTGGTTATTGCAAGTTGATTTGCTGCTTGTGTACTGTGTCAGTTCCGATAATATGGAAATATTTTTGTAAAATGGCGAAGAGATGCTATGCCTAGACAGCAAGGAATGTAAACAAATTAGAACATCTAATAGTGAAGTAGAGATTAGACCTTTGGGAAATATTTTTGATGATTAGATCTATTCTAGAGGGATAAATATTATACTCTTGTTAAATCTATATGTATGACTAGATATGCAACGTTTCTCATGTTGAAAACGGGTTTGAGTCGGTGGGCGCTGCTCAGGGAGCTGCTCAGGATTGGAAGTAGAGTAGGGCCTCAAAGGGTGCTCCCCTCCACTCCAACCCTCTGTCTCTCCATCTCCTGTCGATCCATGGCATTTCTCTGACACACCCCCTCCAAGCCCTCATCGTCCCTGCTCATACATACAGCCCTAGTGGATTACTCTGCACAGCTAGTGTTCGGTTCTAGCTGTGGTATCAAACATCGACAGGTTTCTGACCCGGAATCAGGCCCATGTTTTTCACCAGAGCATCCAGGACCTCAGCCCTGCGGCCATGTGACCCTGGCATGCAGCCGACAGGTCTCACATGGGTCCAAGTCGTTAGGCTGCCTCTCGCACCGTGTCTGGAAACCCTGGGCCATAATCATCCTCTCCAGGCTTTGCTGGTGTATATGTGTGCGTCTGTGTGTGTGTTTGCAGTCTGTGTAACAGTCTATCACCTGAACGTTTGCAATCCACTGTTCTGTATTCAGAAAGACAGGCCTCATAGGCCGACTTGACTCAGAAGGACACATCTCAATACCTTTTCCAGAGCCCTGGGTTTTTGTATAGTACTCTGAGACCAGCGGGGACAGGTTGATTGCATCCCTCTTTCTGTGGGAGTTCTTTCTCTGGTCAGTTTTCTGTCAAGTCTTGATGTTTGATTTTTACGGGGATATGTTTTACTGTCTTGCGTCCTGTTTTTCTCTCAAGGACTTTATTCAACTGGTCTCTTGGCCTACCACTCAGTGTGGTTAAAATGCGAAACAGACTTTGAAACCTTCGAACCAGCAGTACGTGTAAATCTTTCAATAAAAAGACATTGCAAAAGAAACATGCAAACGAATTAACACTGTTAGCCACTCTCACAACTTACAACTAATACTACTACTTTTTTTGAATACTTTTGTAACTCTTCTATCTGAGTTCCTAGCTTCACTGTGATTGCCGAGGCTGCTGGGAGTTTGAGGGCGGGTGCTTCGCAGACACTCAGGGGTCATGACCTCTCGCAGGGTCAAGTCAGGGGTCAACTGGCGGGGTTGCAGCTGACCATGGAGGTGTTTGCTAATTCCAGTACCTGTCTTTGAACACAGAGGAGCTGGTCCCGAGTGACAGCACAGAGCTGGACAGGACCGAGCAGACTGGACGAAGCCTCTGGACTGGAAGATGACAATTAGAGTCAAGGTTTTCTGGAGAGAGGGACCAGCCAAAGGATAGCAGAGTAGGCCGAGCCAAAGGAGGGGGACATCCAGGGGACCCCCTCGCTGGTTGTAATCTGGACATGTGTCATGGCAGTGTAAGAGAGACACCATGCAGACAGGGCAGTCACTGTTGGTGGGTTGGAGAACACAGAACACAGGCCATGCATCACTAGCTATGGCATCACACTGCACCTCTCTCTCTTTCTCTCTCTGTCTCTCTTTCTTTCGCTCTTTTGCTCCCTCTTTCTCTCTCTCTCTTTCTCTCTCTTTCTCTCTCTCTTTCTCTCTCTTTCTCTCTCTCTCTCTCTCTTTCTCTCTCTCTCTCTGTCTCTCTCTCTCTCTCTCTCTCTCGGTTGCAGTCACTGTTGCGTTACAGTCACAAGCAACTAAACAGTATTCAGGATCCCTTCCTAGGGAACCCCGGGACAAACACAAACACAGGTAAAAGATGTGCAGTCTGGCTGGAGAGGAAATCCCACGTATCGTCTCACACAAACACAACACCTCTGAAAATCTACTGTGATTTCCTCTCACACCACCCCCACCTTCATCACAACCACCCACCCCTCCCCCTAAACAGCTCAGCCCCTTCTCCCCCTCGGACCCTCGCCTCCATCCTCCTTCCTGTCCTCTGCCCCGCCCCTTTCCTCTGCCCCGCCCCCTTCCCTGTCCCCCGCCAGAGTTCCAGTGGGTGGTGTGATGTCGGGTCTGTGTGGTGGGATGCTTACGACAGGTCCAGACAATCAGCGTGTTTGTAAATGTCAATGTGTGATTTTCAAATCTTTGTTTTATGGTCAGGATTTTAAAGGAAGATATTTTTATGGTAATTGTCGCTGGTCTATTTTACTATATATTTATGTAATAAATATGTGACTAAATTTACATCCCTCTGCTTCCCTGGTCGTTTATTACTTTCTCCATCTCCTATGCCTGTCCCTTCGCTGCTTGAGCCTGTTCTCTTGACTGGCTTTGTGCTATTGTAATAAATCATACGTTTATTGCCCGTGCAGTCCTCATCAATTTCACTCAGTATAAACGGATCCAAGACAACAAAAGCAACAGCAATGAATCACAATGAGTTTTCGGAATCTTTTCTGAATTGATATGAACCTTTATATCGTTTGCGTTCATGAGCAGATGTTGGGCGTGCGTAGAGAATACGTCTGCTGTTGATAAAGTGTCCCAGCCTCCTCGTGGCTGTGTGATGAAGGAACATGTCTGATGTGACCTCATGTTACTGATGATGTTTAGGTCTGCAGAGCAGTGATGGGGCGTGGTAGTCAGACTGCTCATGACTTGTGAAAGCTCATTTATTTCATTGGTCGAAGAGTAGTGAAATAATCCAATGGTACTAATCTAATCGTAGAGCCTTTGTCTCCTGTGCTGTCTGGCTTGTTCAGGGAGTCATCCATTAGTAGAAGAGAGCAACGGAGAGGACTCTGGGAACTTGCCAGAGAGAGAGCGGGGTTGCTTTCACTGGGCTTCTCTCGCCTCGACCCGTCTGACAGCTGAATAGTATTCCTTTCCACCTAAGGGAACTCACCATCTTCCAGAGAAAAACACACAGAGAAGGTAAACACTTTCCCTGGAAATTCATCTGTGTCACACACTCAACCCCCCCCTGCCCCCCCCCCCGCCCCCACACACACACTCAACCCCCCCCCCCCCTGCCCCCCCCCGCCCCCACACACACACTCAACCCCCCCTGCCCCCCCCCGCCCCCACACACACACTCAACCCCCCCGTCCCCTGCCGCCCCCCGTCCCCCCACACACACACTCAACCCCCCCCTGCCGCCCCCCCGCCCCCCCCACACACACACTCAACCCCCCGCCCCCCACACACACACACACTCAACCCCCCCCTGCCGCCCCCCCGTCCACACACACACACACACTCAACCCCCTGTCCACACACACACACACACACACTCAACCCCCCGTCCACACACACACACACTCTCAACCCCCCGCCCACACACACACACTCAACCCCCCCCTGCCCCCCCGCACACACACCTCCTCAGAGTCCCCTAAACCTTCCACGCAGGCTTCTCTGAAAGACACACAGTCCATCAACAGACGGATGAAGTGCTCCTTCTGGCTGCAGTGTATCATGGGAAGGTATATCTGGTGTCGCCCACCATGCCAGGGTTGTTCCAATGCAATAACACAGCTCCTCTCAGATTTATGCATTTTAATGCTTTTATTTTACGAGGAGTGTTTATTGTTGCCGACAGCCACATAAATGGAACGCACTCGCAGCAGTAATGGCAGAAAATTATGAGAAAAACTATCATTGCACATCACTAATGGTCTGGGTGGAACTTTTGACAGTCAGCACTTGTCGCCCAGTATTTCCTCCACTTTACTAATTGACTGGCTGACACATATCATTGGATGCCTGCCAGTTAATATGTTTGCTACATTTCAACATGGAGGAAATTTGACGTTTCTGAACGCATGAGGCAAAAGGAAAAGTTTATACTTTGTTGAAACCCATCCTTTTGCAGTAGAAAGTAATTTGTGTTACAGTAGTTTTGGCGGGAGAGTAAGGTTTCACTGCTGAGACATGGGGGTCACAGGCTAATCGGGGCTTGGTTACAAGGTCATTCCAGTAGGGAAATGGTTAGCCTGATGGTGTATCACCCCCTGGTGGTAGACTGACTGAACAATTTCAGCAAGAAGTCTCAAAAATATACACGGGAAAAGTATAAAATGAGTGGTCCAAGTATTTCGGGTTGTACCTTTTTGAGATATCCATGTGTGTGTGCGGGAGTGCATCTCCATCCAAACTATGTTATGTTGTATTCATACATATTTTCAAGATCACTTTATTCCCATGTAACCACAAAACATATTATCCACAATTTCAAATGCTGTTGTGACTCTGTGGGTGAGTCATCTGACTGAACATAATGGCACAGAATGTCTGCGTCTCCTTATTGATATGTTCAGCCCTGCTGATGTGGAGCGTGGAGCACCCCCCCCCCCCCTTTCTCTCTCTCTGTGTGGGAGGGAGCTGTTGTGTAGGCTGTGATCTCACAAAGGCAGCTTTCCCGCCAACCAATCTCTCCCCTGCTCTTCGAACCCTAGCCCTGCCCCCTCAGCCACCCCCCTCCATCTCTTCCCTCTCTCCTTCTTTCTTTCCTTCTCCCCATGTTGAGAGGTAGCGGGAATTTTCCACTCCTCGGAAAGCTGACGCCGATGCCAGCTGTGCTGTCAATTCAAGTATACGCCTGACATGAGTGCACACATACTTTTCTAGCTCGTTCCTCTCATACCGACACACATACACACTCCTCCCCCTCAAATGCTTTTTTCCCTCTTTCAAACACTAAGCCTACACTGACAGCCTCTATTACATACACTCGCAAACAAACACACAAAAACACGACGCTGTAGCAATTATCACCACGCTACACTGTTATGACATGGATTGAATTCCCAGCACAGCTTTCCTCTGATCTTTATCTGTCCTTTTTTTGCAGGCTAATGGCGTAAACATCTCTTCTGAAGTGACAACAACATTTGCAAACCCATGCATGCCACTCACTTCCCGTGGATGTGTGTGTGTGTGTGTGTGTGTGTGTGTGTGTGTGTGTGTGTGTGTGTGTGTGTGTGTATGGTTTCCCATGATGACGGAAGAGGGGAATGCAAATCTGGCCATGGGAGACTTAACCCTCTCTTTCCTTCTCTTTCTTTCTTTCCCCCCCAGTGTTGCTAGTAAACAAACAGCCCCCCCTTCTAATACCCCACCCACATCCCCTTTTTCTACTCTCCCTCACTATCCCTCCCTCCCCTCCTTCCTTCCTCCGTCCCTCCTTCCTTCCCTCCCTCCCTCTCTCCACTGTCATGTCCTTCTCCTTCCTGCTTCTCTCTCTGTCTCTCTCTCTCTGTCTCTCTCTGTCTCTCTCTCTGTCTCTCTCTCTGTCTCTCTCTCTCTGTCTCTCTCTCTCTGTCTCTCTCTCTGCTTCTCTCTCTGTCTCTCTCTCTCTCTCTCTCTGTCTCTCTCTCTGCTTCTCTCTCTGTCTCTCTCTCTGCTTCTCTCTCTGTCTCTCTCTCTGTCTCTCTCCCTCTACACATCCACATCCACCCAGTCTGATGTACTCGGCGACCTCTGCGTATGTACGAGTACGTAAGCTTCTCCCTCCCGCCTGCATGTCCTCCCTTCCACTCTGGCAGGTCAGGTGAGGACAAGGGAGGGGAAGGAGGAGAGAGGGGCCCTGGCTCCAACTCCCCACCCCCCACCCTTATCATACACATAGGAAACGTGCAACCTACACTGCTGCTGGGACAGAGAGAGGAGGGAGGAAGGGTGTGGACAACTGTAGAAAACACTGGCTGGAGAGTGAGCCAGGGGCCAAGGGGGAGAAAGAGTTTGAGGAGGTAGACAGGGAGGAGGTGGACTGATGAGGGGAAGACTGATTGGAAGGGGAGGAGGAGAAACGGGAGAGATGTGTGTGGATCTCTCAGAGGAGGACAAGGAGTTCCCTTCAAAACCTCTGTGGGGTTTAGAGTTACCTGCCACAAGACAGAGGGAGAGACCAGTTCCAGCCCTCTTGTCTGGCATGGTAAAACACATCAAATTGAGAGGTCTGGAGAGAAATGAGAGATAGAGAAAGAGAGAGAGGAGGGAGAGAGAGATGGGAGGGAGGGAGATAAATGGGGGAAGAAGAGAGAGAATGAGAGAGAAAAGACAAAAGCTTCTTAAGTTGGATAGAATTCAGAGCACCAGTCTAGGGAATATGCTTGCTGGGACATAAGGAGCTTATAACCAGGGGGCTCCACAGGGGGGAGTCAGGGAGAACAGGAGGCTGTAAGGGCCTCCTCGGTGGGACAGTGGGAAAACATATGAGAGGAAGCAGGGGGTCCTGGAACTGGGTCGAGTGGGCACAGACATGTGAGGGAGGGAGGGACGGGGGAGGTGAGGGAGGGAGAGAGGGAGGGGGTGAGGGAGGGAGGGAGGGGGGAGGTGAGGGAGGGAGGGAGGGAGAGAGAGAGGGAGGGGGGGAGGGAAGGAGGGAGGCAGGGAGGGAGGTGAGGGAGGGGGTGAGGGAGGGAGAGAGAGAGGGAGGGGGTGAGGGAGGGGGTGAGGGAGGGAGGGAGAAGGTTATGCTGGGACTGACAGGAAGGATGCCGCGTCTGTCAAGTTACATCATGGCTACATCCTGTCCCAGCCGTCTTACATAACAGACAGTTACAGGGAGACTGTCTGTTCAGAGGGTTAAAAGGCAGGAGAGAGGTTAGAAAGAGGGAGTTAGAAAGAGCGAGTTAGAAAGAGGGAGTTTGAAACAGGAAGCTAGGGAAAGTTAGAAATAGGGAGTTTGAGAAAGGGAATGAGAACATACAGACCGTTTTTAGTAGACAGAACCCAGGGGCATGTTTCTGGCCAGTGAGGTCTATTCTCGCATGAACAAACCAACAGAACGTGGGGTTAGTTAGGGATTTCATTTCACTCAGTAATCCAAGCTCTATGTGTTCTCCTTTGTAATGCAAGATGTATGCCCACCATCGAGAACGGTTTGTTTTCTCTGAATGTTTTAAACGTTAAAGTGAAAACATGATGCTGAGTGCTCGTGACTCATTCAGTCAGCCCTGTTTGAGTTAGAATGCCTTCGTGTCAAGAATCGGAGGATAAAATGCAAAAACACAAACATGATTAAGAGTTATGCAAATTGGGCAACATTACCCATCTATTTTCCTGAAACACACTTGTGTGCTAATCTTTCACTGAACTGAAGATACTTTAAATACAGAATATTTCCATATGCATTAAATGTTGTTTAAATTAGGATTCATGATGAGTGTGCTGGACAAGTCCAGACGAACCACCTCGCAAAGCAAAAAAGAAAAGATGCTTGAAAGGGAAAGAGAGACTATTAATCCTTGCCCAGGGGCAACTTCTATTTATAGGACCTAAACGTCACTTCAGATTAGTGTCAATGGTGTGCATCTGCTGCCCTCTGCTGGAGAGAGCTCAAACATCTTTATGAATCTGGAAAAATGGCCGTGATGAGCCACGGACAAAATTTACTCTGCAATCCTTACTCTTCTTTTTACTGCCACCACATGGGCGCACAAACACGTCTATGTTATGATAGGTGATATACTTAAATTATTGTTATTATATCATTTTTAATTATTACACTTCTGAGATACTAACAAGGACCACACCATACAGGATTATTTCATGTATTGGTAATATAGCACTTGATGAAAGCAGTGAAAATCATTGCAGATAAAGGTGGTTGAGAGACATCTGGTTATGAAGCATAACTCCCTGATCACATTCAGATTCCTAACCTACTGCCCCTAAGCAAGGTTCCTAAATAATGTGTAATGAACAAGTTAAATGAGTTACTGTATTAACATGAATTTACTTATGATGAATTACAGCATACATTCTAGTACAAGCTGAAAGTGCATTTTATTCTACCTTTCCCAATCGATTTCTAATTGTTTTCCATGACACTACACCAATGTATGTAATGAGTAAGTGGAATAAGTAATTATACAAGTAAATTATAAGACCCTTACATTTGTAGGTCAGTACCATATACTTTACTGTAAATCATTCAAATGCAATTAAACAACACTGTTCTCAAATCTAGTTGAGCAAAAGGTCCAATCATATGCATCACATGTATAGTAACGTACAAGACAGCTACCCTTCACAAAAGTGCACTGCCCTTCGGTGAAGAGTAGCCCCTGCTCTAATGCACCCTGATCAACATGGCAGCTCTGTTTGTTTAGTACCCCTGAGTGAATGAGGATACGTGATACCTCGCTCTCATCAACGCCACTCTCACCCAATCAATGTTTAACAAGCAGGCTTTGGGTAACATGCCTTCAAACGCCAGTTGGTTTCAGGTTATGATGCCAAAATAAAGAGAAGATTATAGCACATAGATGTGTAGGGCTCGTTGGGTGTCGAGCCAGGGTGGAAGATCACACGAGGGCCTCTGAGATCAAAGATCCTCTTGTTTTCCTGTAAGGCTGGTTAATATGTAAAGGAATCAAGTCATATTTCACATTGCAGCAACTGAAACTAGCCTACATAATGAAAGTACCCTGTGGTACTGTATTTGAAACAAACATTTAATGTTGAATATATAAGTTTGAGAAGTGCTATAAGAATATAGGTTTAAACAAGATCTTAAACATGTACATATTGTACTTTAGCCTAATACTGATAGTGGCAGATTGAAAAAGTGAATGCTGTTAACGCCTCATAGATCAGTCTGATTCAGGAGATTACCAAAAGGACCAGTTACACCCTTTAATGACACTATCAACTTGCAGATAGCTGTGCTGTAGCTTTTTCACCAAGACTTCTAGAAACTGTCAAGTTCAAAGTATTCCCAAACTGTGTTCACTACACTGTACACTATACTTCCAACACAAAAAGTATAACTGTTGATGTTGTCTGCTAAAGTTGAGTTCAGATGGAACCAGCTTAGATAGATTGAAGCTGTTTTGGAATCAGTTTTAGGTCTATCACATGAACCTTGATGTAAACAAAGGCTTACTACACCCACTACTTGCCAGGGCATGTTCTGTGGCAACATGAATATAAACTCACTCAGGAGAAAATACAGTTTTTCCTTTGTTACTACTTATTTATGTAGTAAACGTGACATTGTAGCTTTTCTTTGATACCACAATGAAACTATTTTTTATCCTTTATTTAGTTACTTCTCAAAAGCTATGTACAAAAGGTACATATTCCTTCAAAACATGCAAGATGCTGGAGACTGAAATGGCCCTTTAGTTTATCAAGTTCATTTTTCCCCTAAAATCAAACACTCTAAGAGTCTTATTTCTCAGGTTCACCCAGGTGAGTTCCACCTTGGTACTGTACAGCACTGCCTACATTACAACTGGACAATGGACTTACTTTCTCACTTATAATACATCATTCACATGTTAAGGTTGTAAATAATTGGTAATTTAAACCAATTATTAAAGGCTTTCTAAGGCTTGAGAAACATTGTTTTCTTTTAACCTTTTACATGAAGTATTCATTCTTCTTTTTTCTACTCAAGGTAGGCTGTGTCGAAAGCATTCGCAGCGTGCCTACTGCTCCACCCTAACACAAACTTCTATTTACCTTTGAAGCTAACAATTCTGACAGCGCTACGAAAAGCTTTGTGTGACACAAACAGACACAAACCCACCATCACTTTTAGGTTTCCTGTCTTGAGTAATGATGGCTAAAACGCACTGTGGTAAGCAGGCCCCCCTGGTGAAAAGCAAGTGTTCTTTGTGACAAGTTGGACTTTCTGTTCAAAACCTGACTTATACTGTATGTTCACCCAGTGACTGATAAAGCGGTAGATCTTTCAAATACTTGATTTCAACCTGAAATGATAAACTAGGTATTCGTGAAGCCCATACTAATGCATTATTTGCTAATACTCTAAAATATGGTTATTCAACAGGCTGCTTAACACTATCTATGCATCACTAGCCTTAGGGAAACAAACTGAAATGCAAATATAGTAACTGAGAGCTGCTGATGGAATAAGCTTTAAGGAACTGAGCATGCCTACTCACTAGATTACTGCCTTGGCTTAGAACAGGAAGTTTGCTCTGGCACAAAATATGGGACAAGGAGACCCAAATATGGAAGCGGTCATATAAAACAAGCATTCTTATAACTTCCCATGCTTAGACGTCGAATGGTTGGAGCTAAATATACAATACAACATAAGCTCTGCGGCCTGTTCAGCCTCACTGCTGCACTGTGACTCAAAGGCTGTCCGTCTGGCTGGCTACTGTGTGTCTGCTTTCATCTGACCTGGCCGAGGCAGGAAGACAGGGCCAGCCCAGCCCCAGCTGGGGGAAGACGCAACAGAAGATTGACTATGTTAGTTTAAATGTGTTAGCGCCATCTTAAATTCTGACTAAATAGCTCTCTTATTCTCTCCTCTACTGGGTTGATCAGAGTTCTAGTGTGTGCCCCCCCCCACCCCCCCAAAAAAACAAAACAAAAAAAACGAAACAAATCATCACTCTTCTTATTTCTGGAAGCTTCTTTTTCAATGTCCCAGGAGAACGAAGAAGTACAATCACACCGCCATGGCAACGTGTGCTTGGGGAGCTACATTGTGGGAAGCCAGCCCAGCAATTGTCCAGAGTGTATTCTGTCTGTTTCCTGTATATGCTATCCCTCTATCCCCGGTGGTCTTCATCTGGAGGCCTGCTTAGCAGCCTGGAGACCCCGAGCAGCAAGACCCAAACAGGCTCAAAGCCAAAGCAGGGGCGTGGCGCTCTGTGTGGTGCTAGTCTGCAGGGGGACTCGGGAGGAACAGGACGTCCTTCTGCGCCGCGTTAATACTTATTGATGCCGAAGATGCGGACGCCGTGAAGCTGAGGGAGCTTGGGGATGAGCACGGTGAGGAGGGACACGGTGTTGACCACGAAGTGGACCCGGTCGTATTTGGTGTAGAAGCTGGTGAGGATGTATCTGGAAGGGGAGGGAGAAAGACAGAAGGAAAAGGAGAGGGAGGGTTAGAGAGAGAGAGAAGGAAAAGGAGAGGGAGGGTTAGAGAGAGAGAATCAGAGTGACACTGAACCGTTGCTATGATGCAAGCTTGATTACAAAATCTCAAATGTAGCAGGAGTGGAAATGTCATAACATGAAGACTGGGAATGCTAACTAATCATGAAATGGGCTTCAGCTCATCTGTAAACGGTGATGCAAAATGTTTATGATGTCACTTTATGTCTGATGTCAACAAATCCATTATAGTTCATAGACCGAGTAACAAAACATCAGTTGTAGGTGGTTCTAAATATAAACCTCTCCTACCATCCCTCACCACAGGAGCCCAGGCGACATACATGCTAGCAGCAGGAAGAGAAGCCAACACAGGAGTCAATAACAACAGAAAATAATTGCCATAATGAGGGTTAACCATGTTATAATTCCATCAGCACGAGCGTCAGCATCGGAAAGGGGAACCATTGCATCTTGTTCATACACCACCATCTTGCCCAAACACAAAGCTAGTGATGTCACTTCCTTTTTGAATCGTCGCCAACCCCCCTTCCTTCCGTCTGCGAGCTAATGTCATATTCAACCTAATGAGGGAAAAACATGGTTGTCTTGCCTTGGCTGTCAACAAGACAGTCAAGAGAGATCAGTGATTTCTCCAAGGCAGAGAGGAAGGAAGGTTGCATTTGGCAACAGTCCCAACTTGGCAATTCTTTATGTATCCGCTCCCCCTGTGGAAATTAAAAGACAATGTACGAGCTTTCAAAGTCTCAGATACTCACAGGACGATAGGGATGATGGTGAGGAACTTGCGCGAGGCTGTGAACTGCATTCCATAGTCCATCTGCTCCCAGTGAGTGAGGAGACGAGCTTTGCCCTGATCCGGGGTCTCAAACGGGGTTCCTTTCACGGTGTGCAGCAGGAGGTACATGCACTGCAAACAAACACATCCACACACAGCCAGATACATTTACATGTAGTCATTTAGCAGACGCTCTTATCCAGAGCGACTTACAGTAAGTACAGGGACATTCCCCCCGAGGCATGTAGGGTGAAATGCCTTGCCCAAGGACACAACGTCATTTGGCACAGCCGGGAATTGAACTGGCAACCTTCTGATTACGAGCCCGATTCCTTAACTGCTCAGCCACCTGACTCCCACCAGATACGTGAGGCTACACTCAAGGCTACGCTTGGAACAGAGTCTGGATGGCGTGGTCTGGTAGAGGATGGCCTGTAAGACAATCTTGTTCTATTCTCCGACGTCAGTAGATGCTGGACTTGCAATGCACCGTACAGTCACCATTAAAAGGGTTGAATCTTGCACAATTCAGCATGCTATTAATGTCTCATGTCGTCTATTCAACAATAAGAGGATGTGAAGAAAGACACTGTTTCCCATCTGCCAAAGTCATTCACTCAATACTTTGTCCTCATTCTATGTAGAACAGTCTACTACTGTCATACTGACCAGGCGATGTCTCCACCTTCTGGTGTGGCCGGTGGGTCAGTGCTGTTGCATGGGTGTCTGGGAGGGTTTGGGCTAGTAGGGGGCCACTCACCAGGTTGTGTAAGAGGTTGGTGAGCGTCCACACCATGGGCACGCTAGCGAAGGGGATGCTGAGCAGGATGACGTGCAGCAAGCCGATGCCCAAGATGTAGGAGAGCCAGATGCCCCTGCTGTTCATCACCCGTGTGTTGGGGTTCACCTCGCTGTGTGCTGTGCCCACATTCATGATGCCAACTTGCCCCGCCTCTCCACCGGAGCTCTGGCCAATGAGAATTCCTGTTCTAATAACGTTGGACATAAAAGGTGGGGTGTGAAGACAGGGTCAACTCAATATAATGCAGTCTATCAAAGAAACTTCAAATACTTTTCCAGTTTTTATAGACAAGAAGGGACGTTTCACATATCATTTACATTTTGATAATATAGCAGACCAAAGCAACGTACAATTAGTAATTATAGAAAGTCACGCGGAATACTTTTAAGTGTTTCATTCTACTGAACAAGTCATGCTGCAATGTGTGATCTTACATACGTAAAAAATGGCACAGACACTGCAGTAAGCATGCGGTAAAGAGTTTGGCGGTATAAAATGTTCGATTGTTTGATTACAATATGTAGGCCTGCATAAAATTACACTCCAAAAGCAATATGGAGAGTCACGACCAAGTTACCATGGCAAAGTGAAAATAAGATATGAAGTAGGCTAGTTTTCGATATAACAATTGTTAGCTATGAATCAAACAGATATCATGCATGTTTTGATGATGCACGATTGAGTCAATAAATAGGCTGGTAAATACATTAAGACTTACATTCTAGGAAGGCTTCAACTCTGACCTTCTCTAGCTACACTAGTCCGTTATCACTGTTTTCCTTGTATCGATGCAATCGTCTAGTCTAGCAGATAGCTACTTTCATAACATTCATTAATTTAGATAACTGCTCTTCGTCACCCATGAAATACTTACCAAATTCGTCTGTTTAGAAGACAAGCATTCAAATAACGCTATTCCACTCCAATCGACTTTTCGTTCGCCTTGCGAACAGCTGGTGACAACACAGCACAGTTCATGACAAAAACGTCATCATTTTCAGACCCCCACATTTCAGAAGATTTTTTTATTCATCGTCTTTACCTCTGATTGGTCGTATGCACTCACATGGGTATCCTTGGCGAATCCGAGTTCAATGCGTTGAAACTCGATGAAACGCCCCCTTAAAACGTCATAGCAAGGGAGGGAGGAGAGTTGAAGAGGGCATGAGGAGGATCTATGGCGCTACACAAGTAAATAGAAGTGTCAAACATAACTGAACTTGAGTAATGAACGCTACTTTATATTTGAGAAGAGATATTTTACGAAAAGGAAGTGTTAGCTAAAAGAAGAGTAGCACAAATGTGAATTGTGCTGGAATTACGTTTTGCCAGATTTAATTTCCTTTAAATTACGTAACCATTATGAATGCAAACCTGGGATATTTAAATACCACAAATTACATTTTCAAGTAACGTTAGACCAAACAACTTTGTGAACTACTTTGCTCCAGAGAGGTGTGACATCACACTCCGATCATTTGATGTTATTTCACAAAAGGAGGCCCTTGACTCCTCTGGGCAAAGGGAAAGTGAAGCTTCTGCTCTAGGCTGCGAAGATGACTGACAAGGTTGATTCTGAAGATTCAAAATCAAAGAACATCAAGAGTGTCATGTTCTAGATCACATGATAAGTCCAAACACAAATTCAGGCCCCTCTCTTCCCTCAGGCAGAGAGGGCCAGCTCAGTTTCATACATCTCCACGGTTACCTGACACCCACAGACTCAGGGTACCACTGTGGTGAGTGGTATTTAACAGCTTTGGCCATCTGACAAGCCATTCTCTCATGGTAGTTGCCTTGGGTGCTACAGCACTGTTAGCAATGTAAACCTAGATCTATCCTCACATGACAACACAAAACAATGAGCTCTGAGATCATAGCTGGCTCTTGAAACAAAAACTAAATATCTCTGTGTGTAATACTGAATAGACAGTATTACACAGTTTTTGGTAGACAGTAGGATACAATAAAATGATATCATATTTTAAACAATCTTTAAACAATTATGCACACCACTACATAAGTCATAGTTACGACAGCATTCTCACAGTGAATATTTCTGAAACAAACTCATATAGATTATTCTGTGGGATATCTCCATTACCTCAGTATGAACTTGGATAAATATGGCCATATAATAATATGAATTATTACAACAGTGTAATAACAACATAATAACAATGTAAGAACAATGTAACAAATGTGTAATAACAACATAATAGTGTTACAACAGTGAAATCACAGTGTAATAACACAATAACAGTGTGACCTCAGTGTAATGACAGTCTAACAACAGTGCAGAGATGGCAAAAGTACACACATCCTTCACTCAAGTAGAAGTACAGATACTCTGTACAGATACTGTTTACAAAGACTGGTAAAAGTTGAAGTGCTGACTACACTTTTTCACTCAAGTTAAAGTAAAGAAGTATGGGCTCTGACATATAGCCTACTTAAGTAAAAGGTTGCCATTACTACAACATGTTTTAGTGTTACGCTGGTAACTGGACCTCACATCATGTGAAATGGGTGGTACCTAGTGCAGGTAGTGACAGTAGCGCATTCACCAGGAATCCTTTTTGACACCAACAATTTCAAACATCTCCCTCACACATGACCATGGGTGATCAGGAATGTCTATTCTCAGTCAGGTCGACATCGCTAACTCCCTCATCCAGTGTGTTAGCCATTCTTCTTGTTGCCTTCTGCCTTGCTCCATTGTTCATGCCACCAAATAAAGATTAAAACTAACGAGCCTGGTTTGAAAATGTAAGAAGTAGAAAGTACAGATATTTGTGTAAAAAATTGAGGAGTGAAAGTGAAAAGTTGTCAGAAAAATAAATTGTGAAAAGTAAAGTACTGATACCAGAAAACTCTACTCAAGTTCCCATCTTTGTATATGACAATGATAGAACTGAAGCTTCAATATCTTGCATACTTCTCTTCACTATTATCACATTGTTGTTCATATTCTACATTTCAACACAGTTGCTGTGATGCCCTGAGGCCCCTTGCTTCTATCTTTCAAACGTAACATGATTCTGTTAATAGGACTCGTGCTGTAATAAAAGCTTTTAATGACACCATACTTTTCAAGCTTTTACTCTGCTCTCGCACCATTGTCTCTCTCTTGCTTTGGGGCATTTTGTCACATGAGCCTCTTGTTCCTTAGCAATACATTGCACTATTAAACATTCGAGTAAAAACAATGTTGTGTGCCACACTGCCGAACGCCAAAGGACTGCAGATGATCAGTGATTGGAGGAGTCGCAAAAATAAATACTGAAATTACTAAAAAACCTTAACTATTGTACCTTTAATTATTAAAGTTATGGTACTTGCTGTATAGTACACTAGTATAATTCATAAACGTAAGAATGAGGTAAGGGTCAAGATAGCGAATGTTATGTCATGCAAAATGCTGTCATTTTACTCTGAAATAACACAATCCAGTCTCTTCCATAGAGTTAGTGTCGAGAACCCTGTCTAACCAGTAGATGTCACCCTATACACATTCCCCTACTGGTCCCAACCCTCAGGGAATCTGCAGACAGTATTAATGTACACCTGCAATGAAAGCCTCTTGGTAAGGTTACATTTGTGTCAAAGGTTTAGATATTGTAGTTAAAATGCATTGTCCTTTGATTCATTCACATCAATGGTACAAATGCGAGCCTTTCCAATGATCAACACTCACATCACGACAGGACACATCACAATATCCAGGGGAATTACCGTTTCAGTATTTCACTATTGTTTGTAACCTTAAACCACATACAAGGGATATTGGTTTACATGGGGTTTGGTAGGGTTTGAAGTAACAAACAAACATACGTACAGTTTGAAGTTTCACTTGAGTTTCAATTCTATGTTCAAAGGCAAACGGTGCTGAGGTGGCAGTGAGCCACATCTGTGTCGCTGACCAGAGCGTCTGTGCCTCTGACCAGAGCGGTGGTGCCTCTGACCAGAGCGGTGGTGCCGCTGACCAGAGCGTCTGTGCCTCTGACCAGAGCGGTGGTGCCTCTGACTAGAGCGGTGGTGCCGCTGACCAGAGCGTCTGTGTCGCTGACCAGAGCGTCTGTGCCTCTGACCAGAGCGGTGGTGCCTCTGACCAGAGCGGTGGTGCCCCTGACCAGAGCGGTGGTGCCTCTGACCAGAGCGTCTGTGCTGCTGACCAGAGCGGTGGTGCCTCTGACCAGAGCGTCTGTGCCTCTGACCAGAGCGGTGGTGCCCCTGACCAGAGCGTCTGTGCTGCTGACCAGAGCAGTGGTGCTGCTGACCAGAGCGGCGGTGCTGCTGACCAGAGCAGTGGTGCTGCTGACCAGAGCGGTGGTGCCCCTGACCCCGGCAGGCTGAGGCGAGTGATGGCCTGGCTGGAAAAGGCTGTAGCAGGGAGTCCATTATTGCCCCTGGAGGAAGCTGGGGATTAGAACACCAAAGAATTTCAATAAAAGAAGTGTCTGTTTGGGGGGGACTGGGGGATTGGGCGAGAGGGGGGGGAGGGAGTCGAGGGGGCATTGAGGGGCTCCCTTATTGTCCCAACGGTGATTGAGAGCGAGAGGAGGGGAGTGGGAGGGCATTGTGTTAGCAGGGCCCTCCGAAGTAGCTGGTTATTAGGGGGGGAGGCTGAGGGGGAGGCTGAAGGGGAGGCTGAGGGGGAGGCTGAGGGGGAGGCTGAGGGGGAGGCTGAAGGGGAGGCTGAGGGGGAGGCTGAGGGGGAGGCTGAGGGGGAGGCTGAGTGGGTGGCTGAGGGGGAAGCTGAGGGGGAGGCTGAGTGGGTGGCTGAGGGGGAGGCTGAGGGGGAGGCTGAGTGGGAGGCTGAGGGGGAGGCTGAGGGGGAGGCTGAGGGGGTGGCTGTTGACTCTTCATCTTGTGTGAACAAAGTCTCTGGCACGTAACCCTCTCCTCTCCCTCTGTCCCTCTCCCTCTGTCCCTCTCTCTCTCTCTCTCTCTCTCTCTCTCTCTCTCTCTCTCTCTCTCCCTCTGTCCTGGACCCTCCTTATTTACGAGTGCCATGAATACTACCCCTCCACTCAGCGACCTCCACCCCCACAGACCTGCACCAACGCTCATTGTGGGGCTTAAGTGCCCTTTAATTAGGCCGGCTCAGTGTCCGGCTGAAGACCACAGAGGGTTAGGCTCTTCCCTGTGGGACAGTGGTCTGCAGTCACACACCAGTAGGACCCTACATAGCTGAGGGATGAAGTGTTTGCTGCTCTAATGAAAAAGGTTTGTTTGGGGGAGTTCTTGTCCTCATTGTCCCCAGCTTACAAAGTCCTGACAAAGGAGACGATATTATCCAAACCCTCCCATTTCCAGGACCCGTTAGTGAGACGGGCCGGAGCAGTGGGATGAGGCAGCAGTCTCTCAGCCACCCAGAGCCCTGGACTGGCACTATTCCCACCGGCGTTAATGTAGCAGCACACATCATGTGTTTCCTTAGCAGATGGGACGCATTTGAGACTAGACATGTCATTGTTTTTGGAATGAAACTAGCAATGCAAACAAGCAATCCCAAAACATAGTATAATCAGTATGAAGGCTATAAAGGCTTGATGTACACACACACAAACAAACACACAGATTCACACACACACTACACAGTGCATTGTCATTGTGATGGAGCACATTTCATTATCATAACAGGGCAAGACACAGAGTAAGGCAAGTATGAGAAGGGGAGGCGGGCAGGCCATTGAAAATATGGTGAACTGCCTCGGCAAAATGAGTAATTTCTGGAAACCCCATTGTGTCAAGAGCTTAGAGGGCAACAGGGTCTGAAAGAAAGAGGCAGAGGAAGGAGAGAAAATGGGTGCGAATGGAATAAACAAAGAGAGAGTGATGGAAAGAGACAGAAAGAAGTAATGAAAGAAAAGAAGTGTGTGAGGGGAGGGTGGGATTGGGCGTGTTCAGAAACTCTTTCGCTACAGCCCAGTGTGTGTGTAGACGCCCTCCTAATCCTGGTTTTATTGGCTGCCTGTGTCCGGCCACGCTGGTCGGATTGGGTGGGAGGGGCGGGGAGGCTAGGGGACTGAACACATGTCCTCTTTTGTGGTAATACGCTGATCAGGCCTGAGAAAGAGCCAGACCTGGTTCCTGCCTCTGTCGGGTCACCGTAGAAACCAACACAGCAGGGGTCCTCTGTGTGTCCTGTACACATTCTGCTCCAAACACACAGGCTGCTCGCCCTTATAGAAACACCTACATTCATTATCGCGCTCTCTCTCTCTCTCTCTCTCTCTCTCTCTCTCTCTCTCTCTCTCTCTCTCTCTCTCTCTCTCTCTCTCTCTCTCTCTCTCTCTCTCTCTCTCTCTCTCTCTCTCTCTCTCTCTCCACACACGCACAACAAATGGAACTCCTGAAAGAGATGCTATAGTCTCAGACGTCGTTATGACCCAACAAACCAGGGTGATATGGCCCACAGGTTACCTCTGTTGTGCAGGCCTGAACACATCCTCAGAACACTAAGTTAATACGTTTATTTTGAGACTTCAGAGAACATTCACAATAGGGTTTATTATGGTCACAGCAAAAATTATAGTGAGGTAATTGGAGAACCATTAACTGAGGAACATAAGTTCCTTTGAGCTCTGGCGGTTCCTAAAGATAGGAAACGATCCAAAGGCGTTCCACAGCATACCTCTGTCTGGTCCACCTACCACTAGAACACAACATTTAGGAATTCAGTGATTGTTGGGATACATTATACATGTCACTGTTTGTCCATACAGGACCTGATCTAAAGGACAATTACGAGAGGACATTTTGAAAGATCTTTGGATGCCACCACCAGAATGTTAGCAGTGAAGTCCTGGGATTATCACTGGGGAATGTAAAAGATAGGCTCCCAATTTTGTTCTGCTAGGGTCTGCTAGGGTCATCCTCAGGGTATTACGTAAGACTCTAAAACTGCTCCACAATACATTTTTGTCGTTGTATTTTGGGGGCCATTAAAGAATGCCATTGACAGGTGGCTGTTTGGACATTTAGACATTCTCAAGACATATTTTCTGTATGTACGGTACGATCCCCATCCAGTACACTCAGGCTGGTGGGATCCTCACTGGAAGGCATGTTTCAGAAGAGAGCCATCCGTACGACTTCACACGAACGTCTGTGAAGAACTGTCTGAAAACCCAGCCTTCTGAGTCACCGTTCAGGATCCAGTTAGAATGTTCTAAAACCTAGATACAAATCATTCACGTTTCCAGACAGTTCCTCAAGCTGTGGCCCTGACCTGGGAAACGTGGTTTCAATGTTGTTGAGATGCAAACCGCAGACCATTCCATCGCCTGCGTTCCTAAATTACGGAGCTGTCACAATCCCCCGCTTCAGTCCCTGGTTCTGCAAACAGGCTTTCGCTGCTCCAGAGTTCCAAACGCTGAGCTCGGCACATTTCTGACGTAGGGTCACAGCGTGCGACAGTATCTGTGATGGGAAACAGACCTGCCTTGTTGGGAGCATCTTGACTGGAAGCGGGGAGAGGCATCTGACTGGCGTCTCGCACATATTTCACATGGACGTTGTCGTCTATCTATACCTGTAGGTATGGATAGACATTCCTAAAGGAACATGACCTCTTTGTTTTGGGGGAATAATGCAGAGAGGAGAAACTGCCGGTGACCTCTGGACATCGGGGTGGAATATTTCGGGCTTTTGTTCATATCTGTGTGTGTAAGTGCACCTCAGAGAAGTGGTGACATTGAAGGTCTGTATCTCAGTAGATATAAGTCTGTAGCTGGTACTAATGGAAACAAGGCTAAGAATAATTACAGTTTTTCTCAATTGTTTACACACAAATACTGGTACTTGAGACACAATGACCACAACATGTAACTCATGCACCAACCCCATGAACCAATTCTGCTAAACTACAAGCACAATTCCTGCTTTACACTCAAATTGCAGTTCTAAAACACACTTTTTTCAAAACACTACACACAATTCTCTGCATTTGGCACAATTTTCATGAAGAAAATCTTTTGTTTTCACAAGGAACACACTGCCATTCAAATACGCACACTGACTCATCGCATGGACAAACACCTGTCACACAGTTTTACAATTAGCAATCAGAGCTTTAGCATAAAAGGGCAACAGGTGACCTCTTCTGTTTTTGAGCAATGGATGCCAACATTGGAAACAGAGGCAGAGGAGTGAGAGTAAGAGGAGGAGGACGGGGAGGACGAGGATGAGGAAGGCCAAGGACCATAATCTCTGATGAGATCCGAGCCACTTTGGTTGACCATGTAGTCAACCATGGTCTAACAATGAGGGAGGCTGGGCAAAGAGTACAGCCAAATTTGAGTAGGTACACTGTAGCATCCATCATCCGGACTTTCCGAAATGAGAATAGGTAAGAAATCTACTCTCACTACAAAATTGCAGTAGGCCTACTGCATATCAATACAGTACTCAATGAGTACAGTAGTACAGTATTGCCTGTGGACTGTTCTGTAGGACTGTAAAAATAAAGTATGTTTCAAGTATTTGGAAAATGTATTCCTACTTTGTATTCCTTTCACAGTATTTACAGTATTTTACTATTTGTTTGGCAGAACTGAAAGATTACCAACATAAGGTGGTCGGGAACGTCTTCTGTCTCCTGAACAGGAAACTGAAATCATGAACATGGTCCTAGAAAATAACGCAATAACATTACGGCAAATACAAAGAAAAATAATAATAATGTAACTGTATACACTATACAGTAAATTATTCTGTTGTTTTGTATGTAGACCACTGTATGTGCAACTTTGTGTTGGTTGGGATGTACACTGTGTACATTGTTTTTCTGGGAAAAATACGTAAAATATATTTGTTACCGTGTATTTGTGTGTTCTGAGTATAAAAACAATATTCTCAATATTTTACAACACACTTATGTATGTACTGTCTGTAGTAAATGTAACACTGAACAAAAAAGGCCTAACTCACTATGATGAATGAAGTGTTTTCCACTCATCATAGTGTTTTACATTGAGCACATCAGTGTTCAAATTGTTCTTATAAATGTCTATTCATATGATGGTTTGTGTTTGTTATTTGAAACAAAATACCATTTTGAGATTAAATAACATTGTTTTGAATGTTAAGTTTAATTTTGCAGGAGAAGTGAGGGATTTGCCCATTGTGTGTGTGTTTTTTTGATTTGTGTGTAGAGTTCTGAGAGTATGAGGTATGCATTCAGAAAATGTGTGTAACCAATCGAGAAAAATTGTAATTAGGGATCTCTGTTCAAAGAACAGAGATTGTTTCACACAGCACATAGTAAAAACAGTGTAATATCTCAGAAAGTGAGAGAGACAGAGAGAGAGATAGAGATAGAGAGAGACAGAGAGAGAGAGAGAGATAGAGAGAGAGAAGGAGAGAGAGACAGAGAGATAGAGGAGAGAGAGAGAGAGAGAGAGAGAGAGAGAGAGAGAGAGAGAGAGATAGAGAGAGAGAAGGAGAGAGAGACAGAGAGAGATAGAGGGAGAGAGAGAGATAGAGAGTAAAGAGAGAAGGAGGGAGCGAGAGTGAAAGAACAGTGCCTGTAAGAAGTCTTCTTCTTCACAGTACAGTACTTCGTTCTCAACTCTTCACTCAAGAAACATAACACAGTCGTATATCACATATATCACTTCACAATCTAACCGTGGTCCCCAAGCTCTCTCCGTGTGGTAGGTACTCAGCTCTCCCCAGCACAGTGCACACTCCCAGCCCCTGCTGTGCAACCTTTCAGCCCCATTACACCATGGCTCTCCCTGCTCCGGAGGCCCTTGGTGATAGACCAACGCCCCCAAGCAACACAACAGTTGTCTCTACACAAACCAATAAGGTATCATTTAAAAGCACAGCAGTGAACAGACTATATCTGACTGGGTTCCAAATCCATCAAGTATCAAGTAGTTAGTGCTTAGTATTTAGATAAGATTGGAATCAGGGGCCTTTTCATTTATATGGTTACTCATGAATCTTGCAAGTGGGAAGTAACAACATTAGTCAATTGGAGGTACCTGTTTCACTGTAAGAAAGCTGAAATTCAATATTAGGTAAGCTTACAAAACAGTAAGCTAACATGAGTTTGATTCAGTGCAAATGTGATTCATTGGTTTCAGATGATGTAATTCAGTCAACGGCTTTCTGTTCTCTCTAATGTATGTATGTATGCATATTAAAACAATGCATCATAAGACTACTTTGTCTGTAGCCACCTTTACAAAGGAAACACCATCTGAAGGCAGAGTACCATAATGACATGGTAGAAGAACCACTAAGAACATAAGACATCAATCTCCATGATGCAATCCAGCAGCAAAACCCCAACGAGTTGGCCAGTAGGGATGTCTTTGAGATTTATTGGGCAAAACAAAGTTGTATTGTAAGAACACTCCCTAAATATGACAATTTGCCCCATGCTCCAATCACAGAACTGCACATTAGGGTAAAAAGCATGTGTCGCTGTGCCTTTTTTTGTCAATTTATTTCAAACCTTTTATCTGCTTTTTTTGTAGTGAATTTTATGGCATACGGACTGCAGAGGAAACAAAGCGTTTATCTGATACTTCATATCAGTTAGACCATCAGTGTTTGATCTCTGTCAGTTATCTTGTTTGCTTTTTGCCCAAATCAGTTTCCCTGCACCTGAATGATCCTAGCACTTCAGAGTAATTCTACACTCATTTCTTGGGGCCAGCTAGTGTCCTGTACTGATGTGCCTCCCGTTCTCCTCTCTCCCTCTCTCCCCCTCCCTCAGTGTCTGTCTCAGTGTTGCACGTCCCTTAGCCCATCAGAATGACAATGCTATTGATGTTAAATGTGTCGCCTTTGGGCCACTAGAGCATATAACCCTGTCTGCCTGTCCTGGCTACCACATTTTATGGTTTTATTACGCCCTCTCTTTTATGTCTGCTATTTGGGGGTGGGAGGACAACAATTTAGAAAATTCACTGTAAATGTCTCCTCCTGGTTGCATGAAAGAGAAAGGGTGTGTGTAAGCACTGTATGCACATATATCCGGATCAATTAGTCAGGGCACAACCCCTAAAATGGAGTCAACGCTTTCTCCCCCATGTATGCCCTTCGCCGCCAATCCTGGAGCCTCATCAGGGAGGCTTCCTCCCTGCTCCCATCCTGAGACACTGGGAAGCGCTTGCTTGGAATTATCAAAGATGAAATAGACTGAATAAGAACTCTACCTTTTTCCCTCTGTCCTTCCCAACATCTCCCTCTCATTTTCCCTCCCTCCTTCCCTCTCCTTTCTTTCTTTTCCACATGACCAGGGGGTGGTGTGTGATTGACAGATGGGAACGAAGAATAATTTTTTTCGTAACCTAAGGCCATCGTCTGTGATTGGCTTGCCAGCTGACATCTCCAAACCTCGCTTGTCTTTTTTTTGTTGCTCCCCCCCTTTAATATTGGGCCTGTGGATGAGGCATCCTGAGGGAGAAAAAAAAGTAGAGAGAGAAAAAGATATCTACCTTAGGGAAGAACCTCAGAGAGAGGGAGGGAAGGAGAGGACGGGTAGGAGCGTGTGTGCGTGTGTGTGTGTGAGAGAGACACTTTACTCTCTTAACTACTAGGAGACAGACACACTTTCCTGGCCCGGTTCAAAGAAGAGGGAAAACAGGAGGAAGTTTTTTTTTTTCTCATTTTAAATTTTCTCCTCCAACAATCAAGCTTTCCCAACAGCTTGTCTTCCAGGAACTCTGCATCATTCCCCATTGGAAACTCTAGGAATTGATCCATTTGTACTTCTATCAATACAAGGCATACCTCATGGATTTGTACCTGATTGGATTTATGATGTGTGTGTGGTTGTCCAGCTCACGGGTACTTGGAGGGTATCCCATCTGGTGGTGAGTACAATTTACAGTTTCAGCATCAAATCCTAGAGCTGCAAGCATGGAGATATTTTGGTCAATCATTTTTAGAGGGAAGAATACACTGCACTTTCAGTTGACTGTGTGGAAAAATGTTCTTCGGCCCAGTCCAATGAATCTTAACCTCAAATACTGGTGGAACGGAAAAGGCTGGCCGTTTTCTTCCCCTCCATACTCTAGTCTATATATCTCACATAAAATTATTGTGATGCTAAGGAGGCTTATTTCCGTATGTGGCATTCAACTTATTTAATGAGAACATATTTTTTTTGTGGGCACAGAAAGCATATGTACACAATTGTTGGTCTCAATTATGGGTGTAGGTTATTGGGTATAGTAGTTCTTGTAAACTGATTTTAATGCTTTTTTTTTTTTTAAGTAGTAGAGAATTTCGGATATCATTTAGTGGGAATATAATCTCTCAATTTCTCAAGCACATTGACAACACTGACCTTCCTCCCAAAAGCTAAACAAAATCCCAAATCCTAAGGCCCGATTCCTCTAGTCAATATATATGTTCTCCTTTACTGAAATAAACCTCCACGATTAGAAATTTGCCTTGAGAGTAGTACGACCAGGAACTTCAAGTCTGCATAATTATTGTCTGCTTTGCTATTGTGTTTTTAAATTCCTCATTCATGCTCCCGACTCCTTATCATGCTATGTAACTCATCATTGTTAAATGGGTGTTTTCAATAGAATTGGAACGGAAAAAAACGCATCAGATACTAAATTATTTACAACTAATAAAGCCAGTTCAAAATTTATTTTAAAAATCGAACACTAAATTCTTTAGACATCATTCATGTCATATGTTTCGTATCAATTTTCCTGTTAGTATTTGCTGACTATAAATAACAGCTAAGCCTATAATTTTGCCACTAAATGTATTGCTTTATTTTGGGTTTCTCCAGTAGTGTTGATAGCAATGTCAGAGGACATGGGGGCTAAGTGCAGAAGGGTTTAATTTTTGTGTCTTTGTTGGCATATCCAACCTCCGTTTGGCAGAGATAACTGGAATTCATTGGTTCCTCTCATTACAAATTCAGCTACTGTACATGCAGCTGACCTTATAGGCCTCAGTCTTTTGTAATGTAAAGCTTTTGTTTTGGATATATTTGTGTAGGCATATGATAAAGCTTATATGGCTCCTGACACAATCCTTGTCAGAGCTACAGCCCTTTTAGTAGCCGGGTTAGCATGTGGTCCCACAGCGGTCCAGTCCAAACCGCCAGCATCTTCTGGTTTCATTTACAGAGTAAGGAGCTGCCAAACACACAGGCCACAGGGCTGAAGTGTTAATGGCATGAGGACTTTACACCCACTCCTAGGTTGAGAAGCACCAGTGACAAAGAGCCCAGGATTCTCTTGTCTGAATTACCTGCAGCTGTTTTATTCAAAAAGCTTTCATGTTACTGGTGTAATGTTCGAGCCTTAATAATGTCAGCACCTTTGATTTGGGTAACATGTTTTAAGAGTAGATGGTACTGGGTGGGGGTGAGGGGGACCGGGTTAGAAAGATGAAAAGCCTGCGCGTAGCTTCAGGTGACTGCGCAGGTGTGAGAAACGGGTGACACTGAGGACTGTCACTGTTGTCACCCGCGGTGTACATCCCATCTAAGAGGGACAAAACAAGATGGGTACAAGGTGCGTCAACGCAACGGTGCTGAGTTTCAGCCTACCTAGGCTCCTCTCAGCTTCTGTCTCAGGGGCGAGGACTTGGTCATAAATTCTCTAGACAAGGAGGGGAAGGGAGGGGGAGAAGAAGGGCTTTTGATGGCTCCATGCCTGCGAGTCACAGCATCACAAGATGGGGTGTCGAAAACAAAACAGAGCATAAATAACTTTGTATTTGCATGGAAGCAGAGGTACCAGAGTGGCATAGCTGGCTAATGAGGTGGTTTGGAGTGCAGACCCATACTAAAACAGAACCCCTCCCCTTTAATAAAATGCAAGAATGTTTGGTGAAAGAAGAGTTTTATAAGTCAGAAAAAAAAGATATAAAGTATTTGGAGAGATGTCACACCAGAACATACTGCAGGCCTAACATTAACCACAGGTTCCATGAGGTCTCAGTGTAGTGATCTGACAAAGGGTTTGGCAGTCTGTGAGACTGTTTAAATGTGTGGCTTTTAGAACATATCTGTTTCAAAATATCTGTCACTGGACATTCAATGTTTTCTTTCGGCACAGACTGTTCATACTGTACTTACTTTACAACCGGGTATTTGATCAGAGTTCAATTCAGTTATCACACAATCTAGGCTGCGTTTTCCAAATTGGTTTGAGTTTGAATGTTGTGATTATTTAGATGTCATGTGTCTGAATTCCATGCAGCTCCTGTAAGTTTGTTCCCATGCAAATATGATTTGTATAGCAACAAAAAGGTTTGTGACATATCATTAACTATTTCAGGATAAACACCCCACACATTATAGTCGAAGTTCTATGCTCAGATAATCCCTAAATGGAACAGCTAAAGCCATCCTGTCATCCGGCTTTACTAGCTCTGTTTATTTTCATATTGCAAACAGTGGACATGATGAGAGAATGCTGACACTCGACATCACCAAGGAATTAGCCCACTCAAATCTCCTCAAACACTGATTGTGGAGCATCAAATATTCGTGGTTTAGTCCCATTATGTATCACCTCAGAACCAGCTACAAATCTATTATCCACTTCTCCGCCCCGCTTTAGTCCCAGAGGGAAACAAAAAAGAAGACTTGTAACTTTTGTAAATGAACTACATTTACATTTAGTCAATTAGCAGACGCTCTGAGCGACTTACAGTAAGTACAGGGACATTCCCCGAGGCAAGTAAGGTGAAGTGCCTTGCCCAAGGACACAACGTAATTGACAGCCAGGAATCGAACCGGCAACCTTCTGATTAATAGCCCGATCCAACCGCTCAGCCATCTGAACCAACAGTGCAGCTCAGTTTTTTTTCACTTTTTCAGCTTGATACCTATGTGACAGTGTGTTCACAATACTTGCTACTGCATTTTAATTGTCTAAACTGCTAGATATTAGTGACGTATATTATAGACAGTGAGACCCATTTTGTTGCTAAAGAGCATTGAGCAACCCCCTAGAAATATAGCAGGAAGAGAGATAAGAACGGTCAGAGACAAAGCATTTATAAAAAATGTACTTTTATGTCAACAAAGCCAGAAATGTATAACTGATATTTCAGATTATTTTTAAGTGGATTCCACTTTATTGTAGGCATTAGGGCTTTTTCAGGGGTTTGCTTATTATTCTGACCACACAATTCATCCATCACACTAAATCAGGTGTACGATAACTTTCCAGTGCTGCATTGTATAATCCAGATGGGTCCCTACTAATGCAAGTCAGTAAGTCTTGACAGAATCCTACCCAGGATATCCCAGCCATGGCCAACCCTCTCAGGGTACTGAATCCCTACATATCTCTACCTTGGTCATTCCTATCCAGGACAACCCTACCCAGGTCAACCCTACCCAGGTCAACCCTACCGTGGCTATCTCTACCCACATCATCTCTACCCAGGCCATCTCTAGCCACATCATCTCTAACCAGGCTATCTCTATCCAGGTTATCTCTACCCAGGCTATCTCTACCCAGGCTATCTCTTCCCAGGCCATCATTACCAACATCATCTCTACCCAGGCCATCTCTTCCCAGGCCATCATTACCAACATCATCTCTACCCAGGCTATCTCTACCCAGGCCATCTCTTCCCAGGCCATCATTACCAACATCATCTCTACCCAGGCTATCTCTACCCAGGCTATCTCTACCCAGGGTATCTCTTCCCAGGCCATCATTACCAACATCATCTCTACCCAGGTCACCTAGGTTATGTCTTCCCAGGCCATCTCCACATAGGTTATGTCGACCCAGACAAACCCTCCCAGGCCATCCCAACCCTGTCCAACGCCAGTGGCTCTAAATGGGGCTCAAGGTTCCATCTCCAGGTCTCAGGAATGTCATTATCTGGCTACACAGCCCTACACCCCCACCTTTGGCAAAGGGATCAATCTAATGATTCGTACTGCGAGAAAATCCTCCATCTGCGATCTTGTGTGAAAAGATCAAGGATGTTCAAGCATTATACTGAACAGTGCAAAGGGAGAGAGAGAGTAGAAAGGGAAAGCCCTAAAAGAATGTTATTCTTAAGAACCTGTAGGGTTCCATATCAATGGCAACGGCTGCCATACAACTGGGGGTCAAAGACATTGCAAAGCCCCTGAGAAATGTCTGAGGAGACAGACTGCCCTAGAGGTCCGCTCAACGTAAGATAAAGCTTTAACCCGGAGTACGGCTAACATCCATACAGGAGAGTGAGTGAGCAAACTGGTAACAGGTAGAAAGGATTACCTGTTTGAAATCCAGCTGTTTGAGCTTTCAACAGAGCGTTTGTGTTTCATCCCACAACAGTTGTAAACTGGAGGCATCAATCCAGCCAGCATCATCCTACACAACACGACATTACGACGCTCTAACTGCAGCGTTCAGAAAACAACTCACTGGCATGATGTCACCCTGCTCAAACACAAGGCAGGTGAGCGGTTCAA
>NC_090059.1:15048965-15051465 GCF_038355195.1 Osmerus mordax | reverse complement strand
CCAGAGCTCAACCGCTTGTCTGCAAGGGAACATCATATTTGGAAGAACAACAAATCCGTCTGAGTTTGAGTTGGACATTAATAGGACAAATAAACTGATACAGTCCTATGTCCTGGTTAAGACCTTGACTGGAGCTGTACTGACTATACTGGAAATGTAGTTTATAGTTGAATGCTGGATTAGATTGAGATTGTGCTGCTTTGTGGACATGCCCCTGACATAATACCTTTCGAACTATCCCCCATGTCCTCCGACTTTGCTCAATATCTTCTTCTCTTCAAGCTCCCACAGTTGTGTCAGAAGCAGGTGGCGGCGGCCCAAGCGGCTTGTTTATGTGATCCCGTGAGCTCAGCTGCAGGAGCAGCTCAGGCTCTCTGTTGTATCAGAGTAAGCTCCGCTGGCAACACTCTGATAGCTGGGAGCCTGCTGTAACAATGCTCACCTGTACTCCAAAGGAGATCAAAAAGAAAACGTTTGTGGGAGGGGGGTGGATGGGGTTGCAGGTTTCGCGGAGGGTTGTCGGAGAAAGCAAAGATCACATGAGCTGTGAACTTTCTGAGGGGGATTTTTTTCTCTCTCTCGACTTCAATGACTTGGCTTTTGTGTCGGGGTAGGTGCAGCGCCGCAATCATCTGTCAGAGTCAGCGGCTGTGGTGATAGGGTTGCGCCCCGCGGGGGGCCTGAGGTCATCCTGAGTGGTGCTCTGATCTGATCAACGCCGATTGTTCCCCCGTTATCCTCGCATGGCCGCCAGCAGGACTCAGTGGGCCTGGGCTCCACCGTGTGTCTGCTACTGAAACACTGACAGGAACATCCCTCTCTCTATATATATATATCTCTCTCTCTCTATCTCTCCCTCTCTGTCTCTCTCTCTCTCTCTCTTTCTTTCGCTCTCGCTCTCTCTCTCGCTCGCTCTCTCTCTGTCTCTCTCTCTCTCCCTCCCTGGTTGTACTCCTGCAGTGTCACAGGCTCCTGGGGCTCTGGCTTGTCCCACACAGTCTCACTCTTTCACAACAGCATACCCTCTCTTTCTCTCAATCCTTCATTCATGTGTGAAATAACATCCATGGAGTATGTCCTGTATGTTATTATTGGCAACTTTTAAGATGTCATTTTTGGTAATTCTCAGGCCACTGTGTTAACGCCTCAGCCTCGTGCTCTTCCCGGTGAACCACCGGGGCGCCCCGACACACGTTTGGTGTACTTTTGAGAGCATTCATGGAGAATAAACAAACAACATCATCGTAAATGTGATTAACTACCTCATGATAAATAAACACATAGCAGCTTCTGGAAAGCAATGTGCAGTTTTGCCTCAGCCTGTCAAAACAGTAAGCATGTTAAAACACGGACAAAGCTTTTTTATTTTGTATTTTACCTCCGCGTTATCTCAGGAGGAGAAAAAGAAGGCAATTAAAATTAATTACCTCAATGAAACTATAATGGTTTCTGGCATCCATGGCTGATGTGGGCTGTCTCGTTGAGGTGATTAATCCGTGTTTAGGCACATCTACAGCAGCCCGCTGGTGAGGAGAGACAGTTTCAGGAATGCCATGTCCCCTTTACCACACAGCGTACAGCACACATACCCACACCTCCAGAGGAAACCCACAAATTAATAATAAAAATATATAATTGCACTTGTAATAATATAAATATATATATGTGTGTGTGTGTTGATGTTTGTTTGATGTCTTTATTTGGTTTTATTGGGCCTTTTCCAAAGAACAAACAAGACAGATCTGTGCGTTATCTTTCTGATCATCAGTACTTGCTAACAAGACGGAGCACTTAGAAAAGTCAATACTAATAGCTCATATCCTTTCCCCGAAGAGTGGCTATTAGCTTCCAGCCTTGAAAGGAAACAAATAACGGTGCTGCTTTGAACTACATAAAGTCAATAAAACACTCAAGTAATCCCAACTCTGGGGTAAAACATCGTTCCCATACCGTCAGTTTCAAAGATCGACCTTACATATAGCACGGTAGTAAGAAGCCCGTTTGAATGATTCAACGTGTAGGTCCTGTGTATGGAGAGAGCCTTTTCCTGCCCTGTGTCCCCATACAGACAGAGAGGGCCACTCTGGCACCAACAACACCATTGAGGAACTGGAGGCCATTCAGTTCTTCAATGGCAGATCATCCTAGGGCTTCTCCCTAGAAAGACGAGGGGAGAGCAAGAGACTGTTCAGGCATTGCTAGGGTGGGGTCTAGCAGGACTTAGTAACTGATACCCCCCTCCTCCCCCTCCATCTCTCCCCGCTGCAGGTCCCTGGCCCTGGGGCAACAGTACTCGTCACTGGGCTCCCAACCCCTTCTGTGCGGCTCCATTCCTGGCTTGGTTCCCAAGCAGCTGCGCTTCTGTCGTAACTACATCGAGATCATGCCCAGCGTGGCCGAGGGCGTCAAGCTGGGCATTCAGGAGTGCCAGCACCAGTTCAGGGGCCGCCGCTGGAACTGCACCACCATCAAAGACAACCTGGCCATCTTCGGCCCCGTG
>NC_090059.1:14998965-15043965 GCF_038355195.1 Osmerus mordax | reverse complement strand
TGCAGGTCTTAAGTCTGCAATACTGAATATCCTACAAGTGAAAAGCTAATGAATAAAAGTACTTAACTGTCCATAAAAATACCTTTCCCATGGACTTAGCCGTCTTCCCAGTAGTCCACACACTAACCCATCCTGTTGCTACACTAAACAAGCTAACCCTTAGAATAAATAAGTAGTATACAAAAAACAACAACCCAGGACTAGTTTGACCAGCTCAATAATGAGCTGATCACACCTCTAAACCCCCGCCTCTCCATCCTGTCTTTGAACTGTGATTTCCTCCTCCCCCTCAGACCATCCTGGACCACATGCACCTGCGCTGCAAGTGCCACGGCCTGTCCGGGAGCTGTGAGGTGAAGACCTGCTGGTGGGCACAGCCCGACTTCCGCATGCTGGGGGACTACCTGAAGGACAAGTACGACAGCGCCTCGGAGATGGTGGTGGAGAAGCACCGCGAGTCGCGGGGCTGGGTGGAGACACTGCGAGCCAAGTACGCCTTCTTCAAACACCCCACGGAGCGCGACCTGGTCTACTACGAGGGCTCGCCCAACTTCTGCGAGCCCAACCCGGAGACGGGCTCGTTCGGGACGCGCGACCGCGTCTGTAACGTGTCCTCGCACGGCATCGAGGGCTGCGACCTGCTGTGCTGCGGCCGCGGCCACAACACCCGGACTGAGAAGCGCAAGGAGAAGTGCCACTGCATCTTCCACTGGTGCTGCTACGTCAGCTGTCAGGAGTGCGTGCGCGTCTACGACGTGCACACGTGTAAGTGAGGTTACCACACACGGACGAGACGGATGGACAGACACGTCATCGCACATATACACAGGCACACAGCCAACAGCGACCAGCACCAATGGGTTATGGCACTTGTACTGAAACTCTGGAACTCTTTGCTTCTCCATCCTTGTAATAAGAAATGACTCCCATGTCCGTTTCCCAGGTCCTGCATCCTACTTCATGTGTTAACAGTGCCCGGACTCTCAAGGAACAATCAGGAGGGTCTGTTTTCTTTGGAATAAGCGCTGTTGTCCTTTCCCCAGGTTCACCCCATAGCCACCCTGCGTTGGTCCCTGATCCTTTCCTTCGTTATTTATTCTCCCCCCCCCCCCTCCCCCGCCCACTTGACCGTAAGGGCTGTGGTACTTAACACTTCTTATCTGTGAAATGAATGCAGTAGATTACTTTTACAGACCATTTCTTTTGAATGGACGTCTTTTAACTAACACTTCAACTCTCCAGCCACCTTGCTGGTCCACTGTCGAGAACTAAACCACCGTTTCCCCATCACCTACCCAACGTCACATAGTCAACACTATACTGAACACACACAGCAGCCCAGGAACCAACTACTCTGACTACTGAACTCATTAAGAGGGCTGTCAGCTGACAGGAAGAAACCCTGTCTTTCTTATCTACTGAGTTGATGGAATCTTCTCTTTCACAACCCCAAGCCTGCACACTGTACTGAACTGCAGCAGTCAACTGGGATGCCTGGAAGGCTAGAGCCTGATTTTATAGCCCCACATTTCTGAAATATTAGCAATGGGCTGGGACTGGAGGTATGCACGAGGGGACATGTGCGCTTGACAAACACACTTGTTCCACTAACATGTATGCACTATGTATGTAACTATGTATGCAGCTAAGAAGAAAAAAAGAAAAAAACCTGAGGTAAACATTTGGGTGTTGTTATTTATGAGAACAAATTACTTTTGTAATAATGTAGGCCTGCCAGTTTCAAGACTGAAGAGTTTGTCCCTTGCATTCTGACTAGCAAAAAGTTGTAGAAATATCCAGATTTATGTTCTTCCCATGCTATGATATATTAGACTGTTGGGCAGCATTGTAGGGAGTATTATAAGGAAATGCCAGAGGGAACCATATATTCAAATCAAACAATGGATAGAAGCTTCTAGTATAAGCAGCTTGTGTAAGACAAACATATTTGACTGTATTGGATCAGTCTGTCACTATTGGACATGATTTAAGAGTATACCCATAAATGAGTTGATTATTTGAAGATTAATTTATGTTAGCGTCCTGAAAAATGCATACCAATAGGTTCTTCTTAGGACTGTGAAACATGTTTCTAAGCAAAACGCCAGGTCTTATCAGTAGAGCTCCATTAAAGAGGAAGAAGAACATGTGATGGCATGTGGAGACCGGAGGGAGAGAGCAGCGTTACCAGAGGCTTCTCCTGCTCCTTGTCCTCATCTCATTTCCTCATATTCCCAGTAGTCAGAAAGGAGGTGATAGGAAATGCAACACAGAGTGAATCTAGTACACGTGTATGTCTGTTCACGGGACACAAAGACATGAGATGAGGAATGTTACTGTGCACACTTTATGGAAAGAGCTGATGTGTGTAAATGTGAATGTTTGTTTGTGATGGCTGTCAGTGGCAGGGGGGTGTGTGTGGAGGGGGGGGGGGGGGAGGGGCAAGCTGGCTTCACCATGGGACAAGCGGAAAGGTTTCCACACGACATGTCCTGACAGTCCTACATGTTTCCTATTAATTATATTTAACAACAAAAATACAACTTACTCTGTAGTGTATAGGCTCCTCTCTTTGTGACATAGCTTAGCCTCTGCGTCACCTTCTAAAAAGGCCCCCCTGCTTGGACCCTTTGTGTTCAGTTCCTTCTCTTTCCTTCCTCCCCGCTATATCCAAAGTTTTGTACAAAGGTTTTAAAGTTAATAATTCCCTTTTTATTTTATAATCTGAAATGTTATGTTTTTATAAATATTATTTATTATACAATGTATATATCTGTATGACTGAACTAAGATTATATATTTGAAGAAGAAACTACTGTCTCGTGCTTTTGCTTTTTAGCCAGAGGTACTTTAGAGAATCTTTACCATTTTTGAGCATCAGTTACCCAATTATTTAAAGCTTTTCCTTAATACGTCATGTATGATATAGACCTTGCACATAACACTACTGAACTGGTTTCTGAACTGAAGCGGAGTTGCTGTTCCAAGCTGTGATAGATGATGCTCCTTGCATAATAAATAGTATGATCCTCTTTCCAATCTCATTATAATGTCTGAATCTGCTCAAAAGGTGGTTACTTTGTGTGATGCCTGCCATCAGTCTTCAGGAGGTGTCTAATCTCCCACATATGGAGAGGTAAATGGCAAGGCATGTCCGTAGCATTAGAGCTCCTCTCAGTGTAAGTGGATGCACTGTTGTGATCTGGTACATCGCAGCAGGAATATTGGTGTCAAAGTACAAACAGAAACCAGTCCTTGTTTTTCCAACATTTCCATTTTGTATTGCAACGACACAATCCAACACGAAATGTTCCCTACAGTATCAAGGACCTTAGGAACAAAAAGATCTGAGATACAAACAGTCACTGCAAGACATGTTTAAATAAGGTAGCTGGTATAACGCACAGCCTCAGTTCCATACATTGACGCGAGCGTTGGTTTGCACATATCACATACTGTAAAGGAGTGGCAGTGCTCAGCATGCACGCACAGAAGACGACGGTGATGCTGGGCTACAAGAACATTGTGATCCGCTGACCTGGATGATGTCCCTGTTCTACTGGAAGGGGTTCAGATCCTCATCTTGAGTCATCCCCAAACCAGACCATTTCTCTTCAGTAACGACATGCTCGCATCAGCACCTGCCTCCACCCCCTGCACCTAATATCAGAGACACTTCTTCCTAGGGGTAACTCCAGGAGCAAAGGTAGGAGCCATGGAAATGGCCACAGTGCCCAGTAAGACACTGTCCTGCAGCCCTCTGACAGATCAGATGGGAAAAGGCACAACAGAAACATCCAGATATCCTTCAAAAGGAAACCATACAGTACAAAAATATTCAACAGTAATATCAACCCCCCCCCCTTTCTAAAATGAAATTGGTCAATCAACTGATTACTATTTAGAATCGAATAATCTATCCATATTAGCAACATGATTAATATATCATCATAAAACCCAAAAGATAAGAACTAAGTAATGTAATGAGGTTGAGGTGGAAGGCTTGGGGCCGTCGCTTCATGGAATGATCATACATCTGTGAACAATATATAAACACACACAAACAGGTCATCAAATACACGCGTGCACAGACTTCCATCGTTTTCAAATCCACCTGGGAAAGTGTGCATGAACTTGGCTTTACGCTGCTATACATCCTCAATACAACTTACTGAGCGCTAGCAGTAGCCCAGATCCTTTACAAGACATTACAATCATACAAGGCCACATACAGTGCTTAGTTCTTCTCACATAATTTACACACACATCCACATAGTGTTGAGGAGAAGGAGGCTGGCCGGGGAGCGGCTACGGAAACGCTCGCTACAGAGGAAACGTGGAGCGCTTTGGGGATGGATGGAAGAAGAGAGCGAGAGATGGAATATCCTTCTTTCTCTCTCTCTCTCTGCTACAGGGCATCCGCTCCCCAGCCACTGAGGGAAAAGACAGACAAGAAGAGGTGAGCACAGACAGGAACCGAGGCTGAGCCTGGATGGTCTGGAAGGAGGGAAGCCATCTGTCTACAAGCCGTGCGTCTCCAGCTCCAGTGTGTGCCGTGCTTCCTGAGTGCTGGAGAGATCCCAGCTGGCTCTTACCACGGCAGGCTGTGTCTGCGGGGCCATGCAGCGGACGGGACGCTCTTAGAAGCTGAGGATCTTGTCGGAGCCCAACCTGCGACAGAGAGTGTTGATAAGCTACAGAGATTGTGTGTTTGTGTGTGTGTGTATATCACCAGAGAGTGCGGCAGCTCTACTCACGCTCCTTCGTCTTTCAGTAGAGACAGGAACTTGGTAACCCTGTACTGGGGGTTCATCTGAAAGACACACACACACACACAGGTTTACATACAGTACCTTACATTTATATTTAGTCATTTAGCAGACGCTCTTATCCAGAGCGACTTACAGTAAGTACAGGAACATTCCCCCCGAGGCAAGTAGGGTGAGGCCCAAGGACACAACGTCATTTGGCATGGCTGGGAATCGAACCGTCAACCTTCTGATTAATAGCCCAATTCCCTAACCGCTCAGCCATCTGACCCACCTTACTCTTGGGCCTACACAAGTCAGATGTGGTATGCCTTCTCTCTGAAACATCTTGTGTAGTGTAGCCCCATACTTGGTGCTGCAGTTCTCTCAGCCAGCCTGCGGGTGATTGGTGCACGAGCCCGAGGGGATGCCTGTGATTGGTCTAAGAAGACCTTAGTGGGTGGTGATTGGGGGGATCTAGTTGATCAAAATAGGCTAACCTCATATCCTTCATGTAGAGATTTAGCAAGTATCTGCACACAGGCAATGCATGTCGTGAAAAGTAAGAAATCACGACACTTTGAAAGAATATGAATGGCAGTCAATGCAATAACTAATCTGCAGATTGCCTTTAGCCATAGGAGTTAATACATGAGAGAAGGCTCTGTTGGAATGAGAGGGGGAAGAGGAGGGGAAAAAGAAACAGGAGTTGTCTAAGCGTCTGTTTAAATGTGTGTGTCTGTGTGTGTAACTGTGTGTGTCTGTGTGTGTGTGTGCGTGTCTGTAACTGTGTGTGTGTAACTGTGAGTGTCTGTGTGTGTGTGTAACTGTGAGTGTCTGTGTGTGTGTGTAACTGAGTGTCTGTGTGTATGTGTACCTGTGAGTGTCTGTGTGTGTGTGTGTAATTATGAGTGTATGTGTGTGTGTGTAACTGTGTGTGTGTGTATGTATGTGTGTGTCTCTGTGCATGTGTGCGTGTCGCACAAAGCAGAAACGTCTGTGTGCAGCATGTCTCGGCAGACACTCGTTCAGATTTCTCTGAGCTCGAGGTGGGGGTGCTGCAGCGTCACGGGGCTGCAGCGTCTCGGGGCTGCAGCGTGGCGGGGCTGCAGCGTGGCGGGGCTGCAGCGTGGCGGGGCTACAGCGTGGCGGGGCTGCAGTGTGTCTCTGTCCCACCGCAGCCCCGCCACGCTGCAGCCCCGCCACGCTGCAGCCCCGCCACGCTGCAGCCCCGAGACGCTGCAGCCCCGCCACGCTGCAGCCCCGCCACGCTGCAGCCCCGACACAGTGGAGCAGCAGGGGCCGGGTGGGGGGCAAGGGGAAAACTTGACATCAGCACGACAGCGTCTGAACAGCTGTGTAGCAAACAGGTTGTCTATGAGAACAACATGGGGACCTCCCCCTGTGGGAGACTAACCAGGTCCTTATGAGGGCTGCTGTGGTGGTTTATGGCCTGGCTTCCTTTCAGTGATGATGATTGAGCTCTCCATGCGAGTCAATCTCGAGACAGAACTGGTATTCATTAAAGCTAGCCTCAACGGTTTGTTGTGACTGAAGGCAGAGCTGTCTAGCAGTGTGTGGAGAGGGCTGTGTGGGTGGCTGGGTGGTGGCAGCAGTGTGTGTGTGTATGTGTGTGTGTGTGTGGTAGCAGCAGTGTGTGTGTGTGTGTGTGTGTGTGTGTGGTAGCAGCAGCAGTGTGTGTGTGTATGTGTGGTAGCAGCAGTGTGTGTGTGTGTGTGTGTGTGGTAGCAGCAGTGTGTGTGTGTGTATGTGTGTGTGTGTGTGTGTGTGTGTGTGGTAGCAGCAGGTAGGGCAGCTGAGGCTGGGCCTCACCTGTACAGCCATCTCTATGAGCATTAGCAGCTTCTTGATCCCGATCCACAGCTTCTTGCCTTTCACTTCCTTGGCAATGGCTGCCCGCTCCTTCTCCTGGAAACTGCCCAGCAACTGGGGAAAAAACAGCATGATGCCCGCTTATGTGAGAGCACGGCTAGAAGAGGTAGAAGTGTGTGTGCACATAGTATACAGTATGTCGTTTTAGAGAGAGAGAGAGAGAGAGAGAGAGAGAGAGAGAGAGAGAGAGAGAGAGAGAGAGAGAGAGAGAGAGAGAGAGAGAGTGTGCACCTCCAGGGCCTCCACCAGCTGCTCTCCTCTAGAGATGTTGGGGATGTGGATGGTGGTGCTGAAGGCGTCCAGCATCTCCATCTCCTGAAGGACATCCTTCCTGCTGGTGGTGCCGATGATCAACAGCTTCCGACCCTAGGACCACACACACACACACACAAGATGTTAGGGCTTGAAACTACATAAAAAGGCCATCCCGAAACAAGTTAAGCTCGTTGTGCTACAGATCGAACCATAACAAGTAAGCATTTTCATGATCCAGTCTAGCTGTACGTAGGAGCCAGTCTCCAGAACCTTGCCCAGCAGGACCAGGAGAAGACAAGGGAGCAGGGGACTCTCCCAGCCCCCTCTCTCCTCATCTCAACCTGCCTTCTGAGAGGAGCCCCCTCTCTCCTCATCTCAACCTGCCTTCTGAGAGGAGCCCCCTCTCTCCTCATCTCAACCTGGATGTCTCTTCACAGAGGGCCCCACCAGGGCCTGGAGCTAGGGAGCAGTGGAGGGAAAGAGCGAAGAGAGAGAGCGAGAGAGCGCGCAAGGGAGAGAACGAGGGAGGGATTACAGGCGGGCTGCCCCCCCATGGTGTGGGGGGGGTGTGATGGTGCATGCAGATGAGGTGCCACACAGGCGGTGGTACTGCCAGGTCCCAGCTCTCTCACAGGGCCCAGCTCTCTCACAGGGCCCTTTCTCCTCCATGTCCCCCCCCCCCCCCCGCATCCCCCTTCTCCCCCCTGCCTCCTTCCAGCCTTCCTTCCCAGTCTCCCCCTACTGTCCCCCCCCAGCCGTCCACCCTACTCTCCCTCTAGCCTCCCCCCATCTTCCCCCTGTCTCCTTCCAGCTTTCCCCCCCAGCAGCCTCCCCCCTACTCTCCCTCCGGCTTTCCTCCGTCCCAGGCACCCTGCTGGGCGTGAGCCTTCACAACCCTGGGGGAACAGAGTAGGCAGCATTCAGTCAGCACAACAGAGCAGGGCCAAACATTATCTCACACACCCCCACACACACACACACACACACACACACACACACACACACACACACAGCCGTATAGTCTATACTCTCATTCACACACAGAACCAAACGCGCAAACCGGGCCAACGCTATAGGGGCCGAGACAACACAAGGTGGCACACAGACCCCCACAATCCCAGAGTGAGCTGGCGTTGGCACGCACACACAGGTGGACTGAACGCTCACATGGTCCCGGCGTTCCCAGAGGAGGCCGTGCCAGTACCACATGAGCAGGCCTACGTGGTCCCAGACCCTGGTCTCCCTTCGCTCTCCTAACAAGCAGGGACTTCCACGACCTCCCATCAGGCTGAGCTGAGGGCATTGTCTAGATCTGCTGCCCTCTATCTGCCCCGGCAAGCATCACACACACACACACGCACACACACGCACGCACAGAGCTGTGGTACCTTGGGAGGGGTCTTCTTGAGGAGCACAAGCAGGGCTTGCAGGACTAGGTTGGAGAAGCGTGGGCCAATGGGGACGTAGTCTGAGAACGAGGACAAGCACAAGCTTACACTCACTTGGAAGTCATTCCTGGCTCTGAGACAGTTAAAGCCACACTGAATGGTCCCGTATGTAGTCTGTGCTCTGAGGCCTTCTCCAGCATACAGGTGTTACTGGAGGATCCTACCTAACAAGCGCTCGATATCGTCCACCACCACACAGCTCAGCTGGGACTTGTAGGCATCGTCGAATATCTGTCAGGAGGAGGGGGAAACTCTGGTCAGGAGATCTTTTGTGTTCAGGTTATCTGTTTGTATTTATGTGTGTGTGTGTGTGTGTGTGCGCGTGTCTACGAATATCCACACGCCTTCTTAATGGCCTGGCACTTGGCTATCTCGGAGTGTCCGATCATCTTGTCTGGAGAGCAGATCTTGATGAAGGGGAACTGGGAGTCCTCGGAGATCTTGGCAGCCAGGGCCGTCTTCCCACTGTTAGGAGGACCTGGGAGAACACACCTGATCATCAGCTCTACTGCTCCCTCTGGGTGTGTGTGTGTGTGTGTCCTACCCTCCAGCAGCACTGACACCAGGGGTGTGTGTGTGTGTCCTACCCTCCAGCAGCACTGACACCAGGGGCGTGCGGTCGCTGTTCTTGGTCTGCTGCACCAGCAGCTCCCCGTCCTCCATCACCTGGGACACGGGCTCACCCCACTTAATGATGCCGTTCATGATGTAGCTGACGTAGTCCTCCGAATTAGTGCCAAACGCCTGGGACAGAGAGAGGGAGGGAGAGAGAGACAGAGGGGGAGAGAGAGAGAGAGAGAGAGAGAGAGAGAGAGAGAGAGAGAGAGAGAGAGAGGGGGAGAAAGAGAGAGAGAGATAGAGAGAGAGAAAGGGGGGAGAGAGAGGCAGAGAAATGTAGGGAGATGAAAAGAAAGAGAAAAATGAAAGAACAGAAAGGTTCATTTCAATTGAAGAGTTAGCACAGAGGCTTCTGACGTCTTCTTACATCTAAATAGTGGAGATATCCGACTGGACCTTCTGTGACTGACTAGTGTAGGTATGGGAGAAGTTGGGAGGGAGGCAGTAACTTACAGGTTTGATGTCGTTGATGAGGGAGGCCAGGAAGTCATGTCTGTGAACCTGAAGCTTCTCAGCCTTCTCCAAGTCCACCTCAACCGTGGCACTGGCCTGCACACACACACACACACACACACACAAAAGCTTTAAAGACATATTGACATAAGGCACAGAGTGCCATGGACAGGAGTTTATTTTCCGAGGCAGAGAAATCTGAAATTCTAGAAATGAACTCTGTGACAAACAGGTCCGATACTGGGTGCTGTACACCTCATCCAAACACGAACAGATTGCTACATCTGTTGTGAGACAATGTGTTCACAGAGCCGAAAGGTCAGTCAGACAGACAGAGAGAGAGGCAGGGAGAGAGAGGAGTGATGAGAGGAGAGAAGGACAGAGGGAGAGAGGGAGGGCGAGGACGAGTGATGAGAGGAGGGCGAGAGAGAGAGAGAGAGGGCCATCCATCCATTACATCTGTGCGAGGCCTTGTCCGTCACATTTCAGCACCCTCCAATATGGGGCGTGAGTGTGTGTGGGGCGTGAGTGTGTGTGTGTGGGGCGTGAGTGTGTGTGTGTGGGGCGTGAGTGTGTGTGTGTGTGGGGCGCAACACTTAACAGACGAGCACTTCACTTTATCTGTGTGTGTCTGCCCAGAGCCTGTGTGTGTTCCAGTCTGCACACCTGATAAAACACTTGCGAGTGTGCACACACACACACACACGCAAACACACTCAGAGTGTGACAAAGGGCTAAGACTTGTAATAAACATCTAACACAATGTGTCTTGCCAGAGCCCAATATCTCGCCCTGCCTACCAGGACCCAGCCTCCAGGGCAGGTCTCCATCACACAGGCCTACATCGAAACATCTGGAACATTCCAACATACTTTTCCTCCATGACATCGAGAATGTACACAGCCGACTTTGGCTACAGGATTCTACACAGGGCCTTTCTCCATCGGCTGGTCTGCAGGTGCATGCACCTGTTACGGATAGTTCCAGAACGTCTGTCTGAGACCTCTGACCTTGATGTGCCTGTTCATGGCGGAGGACTGCGCGGCCCTGACCAGGCCCTCCAGCTCGGCGCCGCTGAAGTTCTTGGTCTCGACGGCGAGCTCCTTCACGTCCACGTCGCTGCCCAGCAGGTTGAACTGACGCATCTTGGCCGTGTGGATGTTGAGGATCTGGACACGGCCCTTCTCATCGGGAAGCCCTGCGCGGAGAGAACAGCCGTTACACCCTGAACATCGGGGCTCCCAACCGCAGGACTGGGTGCTCCTGGACAGGAGGGCTTGTGGCTCTTTGTTATCCAGCAGGTTTCACTGGACCATGCTGTGTCTGTCAGACGACAGCTTCCTCTTAAAAGAGCTTCTTAACTGAACCAGGGTTCCTTTGGTTGGTAGTGGTGTTGTTGAAAAGAAGTGTGCCCCCGTCTGTGGCTTCTTACCAATCTCCATTTTGACTTCTAATCTTCCAGGTCTCAACAAGGCCTCGTCAATCAGGTCAGGCCTGTTGGTCATTCCTGAGAGAGAGAGACATGAACAGATGGAGAGACAGAGATGGAGAGACAGAGATGGAGAGACAGAGATGGAGAGACAGAGATGGAGAGACAGAGAGACACAGAGATGGAGAGACACAGAGATGGAGAGACACAGAGATGGAGAGACAGAGACGGAGAGATAGAGATGGAGAGACAGAGAGACACAGAGATGGAGAGACAGAGATGGAGACACAGAGATGAAGAGACAGAGATGGAGAGACAGAGATGGAGACACAGAGATGAAGAGACAGAGATGGAGAGACAGAGATGGAGACACAGAGATGGAGAGACAGAGATGGAGAGACAGAGATGGAGAGACAGAGATGGAGAGACAGAGGAGGAAAGAGAGGCACATAGCAACATAGCTCAGAACTTTCAGCAGCAAAAGCTCCAGTATATAACCAAACCCAGGTTGTCCACAGTGTGTGTGTGTGCATGTGTGTGTGTGTGTGTACCTATGACCAGGATGTTGTTGAGCTGCTCCACCCCGTCGATCTTGGACAGCAGCTGGTTGACCACAGTGTCGTGCACGCCGGTGCTGCCCGCCATGCTGCCACGCTGCTTACAGATGGCGTCGATCTCATCGAAGATGATGATGTGCAGCCCGCTGTTGGCCCCCAGCTGTAGAGGAGGGGTACACCAGGGGGTGCAGAGTCACACATAGGTGTGTTACCCATGCAAGCATGTGTGTGTTTGTCTGTGTGTGTGTGAGAGTGTAAGAATATAAAAACATGAATAAAAGGCAAAGCCAGATTCCCAAAGCTGCCATTCTGCTGACTCATGTACACGTATCGGGGGCCAGACAGCTGATAGTAGGCCTACAGGGCAACCTTCGTAAACCCTAACCTTTCACCTGGAAGGATGACCAGGGGAGTATGTGGGGAAACTAAAGCACAGTGTCACAATACCTCCCATCCCTCCCCGAGAGAGGGAGAGTGAGATAGAGATAGAGGGAGAGAGAGGGGGCTGGGGGTTTTTCAGTGCATCTCTGGCTCTGTCCAGCTCCAGACGTACCATTTAAAGCAGGTGGAGGGCTGAGCTGGTGCTGGTTCAGAGGGGAGCGGGGTGGAGGGCTGAGCTGGTGCTGGTTCAGAGGGGAGCGGGGTGGAGGGCTGAGCTGGTGCTGGTTCAGAGGGGAGCGGGGTGGAGGGCTGAGCTGGTGCTGGTTCAGAGGGGAGCGGGGTGGAGGGCTGAGCTGGTGCTGGTTCAGAGGGGAGCGGGGTGGAGGGCTGAGCTGGTGCTGGTTCAGAGGGGAGCGGGGTGGAGGGCTGAGCTGGTGCTGGTTCAGAGGGGAGCGGGGTGGAGGGCTGAGCTGGTGCTGGTTCAGAGGGGAGCGGGGTGGAGGGCTGAGCTGGTGCTGGTTCAGAGGGGAGCGGGGTGGAGGGCTGAGCTGGTGCTGGTTCAGAGGGGAGCGGGGTGGAGGGCTGAGCTGGTGCTGGTTCAGAGGGGAGCGGGGTGGAGGGCTGAGCTGGTGCTGGTTCAGAGGGGAGCGGGGTGGAGGGCTGAGCTGGTGCTGGTTCAGAGGGGAGCGGGGTGGAGGGCTGAGCTGGTGCTGGTTCAGAGGGGAGCGGGGTGGAGGGCTGAGCTGGTGCTGGTTCAGAGGGGAGCGGGGTGGAGGGCTGAGCTGGTGCTGGTTCAGAGGGGAGCGGGGTGGAGGGCTGAGCTGGTGCTGGTTCAGAGGGGAGCGGGGTGGAGGGCTGAGCTGGTGCTGGTTCAGAGGGGAGCGGGGTGGAGGGCTGAGCTGGTGCTGGTTCAGAGGGGAGCGGGGTGGAGGGCTGAGCTGGTGCTGGTTCAGAGGGGAGCGGGGTGGAGGGCTGAGCTGGTGCTGGTTCAGAGGGGAGCGGGGTGGAGGGCTGAGCTGGTGCTGGTTCAGAGGGGAGCGGGGTGGAGGGCTGAGCTGGTGCTGGTTCAGAGGGGAGCGGGGTGGAGGGCAGGGGGCGGGAGGTTGACGGTGACAGGGGGGGGGGAGGGGGGGTCAGAGATAACCCAACCCCTCATTAGCTGGTGAGGAGTGAGCCCGTCACTGTCACACCGCTACGGGAGCTCAATACACAAGCACCCCCCTCCCCCCCCCCCCTCCCCCCCCTAACCTCCACCCCGTCGCTAGTGGAAACCCAGGGAACTTTACCACAGTTATTAGAAATATGTCTACTAAAGGGCAAATCAATCCTCCAGTGGAGAAATGAGCTTCTCTGCTGGGATTCATGTGTGATGCTTATCTGTGTTTTGTGTCTTGGGCAACATGTTGGCTCCATTTGGGAATGTGTGGACAGAATTGGTGGACTAATATATCTAATATGTACTTAGTTGTGCCAGCACAGACAACTGAGAGAGACTGGGGGGGCGTGTGTGTGTGTGCATGGCTGCGTGTGTGTGTCTGTGTGCATGGCTGAATGTGTGTGTGTGTGACTGTGTGCATGGCTGAGTGTGTGCACGTGTTTATGGCTGTGTCTGTATGGTTGTGTGTGTGTGTGTCTGTATGGTTGTGTGTGTGTGTGTCTGTATGGTTGTGTGTGTGTCTGTGTGCATGGCTGAATGTGTGTGTGGAGGTCAGATGGCTGAGCGGTTAGGGAGTCGGGCTATTAATCAGAAGGTTGTTGGTTCGATTCCCGGCCGTGCAAAATGACGTTGTATCCTTGGGCAAGGCACTTCACCCTACTTGCCTCAGGGGAATGTCCCTGTACTTACTGTAAGTCGCTCTGGATAAGAGCGTCTGCTAAATGACTAAATGTAAATGTGTGTGGGTGTGTGTCTGTATGGTTGCGTGTGTTCGTGTGTGTGTGTCTGTGTGCATGGCTGAGTGTGTGCACGTGTTTATGGCTGTGTCTGTATGGTTGTGTGTGTGTGTGTGTGTGGCGCATCCCCACTCACCCTCTTCTGCTCCTCCTCTGCGTCGGCGAACAGCTTCCTGATGTTGGCCTCCGACTCGCCCACGTACTTGTTGAGGATCTCGGGCCCGTTGACGATCTTGGGCTCTCGGGCGTTGAGCATCTTCCCGATCTGCCGGGCCATCAGGGTCTTCCCACAGCCAGGGGGGCCGAACAGCAGGATGCCCTTCACATGCTTACACCCTGGGAAACCGCACAGAAAACACAGTCAGTTCAACTCAATGGCCGTCACTACAGAGAAATGCTATCTGCGTTAAATAGCAGAATAGAATAATTAAGTCATTCAAAGAAACAAAAGATGCATGAAGATATGAAATCTCAACAGACAACTTGAGGATTTGCTTTTAGATCAGTAGTATACTGTCACCAGTAACTAAGCGCTACACGAAGGTGGAGTCTGGATATTAAGAGGTATCTGGGGTCTAGACTGAAGACCAGACAGCATGACCCTCATGGCTTATTGCACCTGCTTAATGACATTTAGTCCAGACTTATTGAGGCCCCAGATAAGCATCAGAGCTGCCATTTGGACCTGGGATTGCGGGGCGGCTGACCCCTGCCTGAGGGGCTCCAGGTAAGGCCTCATGCCGGAGGAGAGGGAACCACGGGGTCCCACCAGAGCCTTACAGGCTGTCTGGTAGAGAGCGCATAGGAAGAGCTGATGAGGGTGAAAGCGCACACACACACCTTCCAATCCCAAACACACAGATCCAAAGAAGGCAAGTCTCCCACTGACATTCCCAGATGAAGATAGGTACAATAACACCCCCCACACTCCTCCCCTCCGCGTCTACCTGTCATCGCCGCCGCTCCCCCCACTCTGGCCAATTACACCCTCACCTTTACCTCCCCTCTATCAGGGCTCGCCATCTCATTATACCAGCCAGCTGGTCACAGCCAGGGACACTCTCCCGCACCCTGCCGCCCGCCTAAAGGTCACCTCGCAGGCTGGACGCCACGAGGCTCGGCCCGGGTGTGTGTGCGCGGACGTGTGTGTGTGTGTGCGTGGGAGTCGCCGACATGAGCACCTTTGTCTGTGAGCATCAACACCTGACTGGTTTGTCTATAAGCTGTCCTTCAGGAAAAGGGAATCAGGAGCGTAATCTGAGACATGTCAAACAACTATTTCTGAGTGTTTGTGAGGGCCGTTCAGCTGGGGGAGTCCTACGTCATAACTCACAGGACCACGGCATGACACTACCACTCTGAGACCAGGAGCCTGATACCAGAAATTATGCTACTATTGGGGGGGGGGGGGGTTTCCCCCGAAAGGTTTCAATTCAGCGCCTTAGTGTTGGTCTTGGTTTTAATGCCATTTGGACACAGGGACTGTTGTTCGTTCCGTGGTGTTCCACAGACTGATTGAGTGATTTGTTTTGGCACGCTGCCTTCATCTCCCCCTCCACCACTAGTGGACGGGCCAGTCCAGCAAACCCAAAGCATGCTGGAACACAGGTCCACGGGCCTTGAGAGGTGGTTAGAGCGGGATGTGGTAGGAGAAGAACTCACAGCATGAGCTATAAAAAGACAGAGAGGAAAGATATTAAGAGATTCAGAGAGGGGGTCAGAGAGAAAGATTGAGAGTCTGAGGGGAAAAAAAAAGGGTTTCTGTGTGGCAGACAAAGAAGGAGAGAACCCATAGGAAAGGCATGAGAGAAAGAGAGGGGGAATGAAAGAGAGATAGAAAGAGAAAGAGTATTAGAGAGAGGAAGAGAGAGAATGAGAGAGAAAGAGAGAGAATGAGAGAGATAGAATGCGAGAGAGTTAGAATGAGAGAGAGAGAGAAAGCAGGAGAGCTGACCCATCTGCTCCACTATATCAGGAGGGAATACTCGGGAGGCGAAGGCGCGACGGAAGATGTCGGAGAACTCCTTGTCCAGACCACCTATGCCCATCCTCTCAAAGTTCCAGTCTGGGTTGATGATGGACTGGCGGGACTCTCTCGTCTTGGCCTTCCCTGCAGGACACACATGGACCCAGGGACACACACAGGGAAAATTAGGAGTGGAATATGATGAAATGCTAAGCAAAAATAAATATGAACATGTTCACTTCATTTTTGATTTATGTACTCATGCATCAGATACACTAAGCATGGTAAAAACCAGCAGCTCAACACAATACTTAATGGGTGTTTAAAGTGGGATGTGTCAGTTTCCTGTTCCAGTCAATCCAGAGGGGAGGTGAAACAAAAGCTGGTGTATACTGCCCTCTTGTGGTTCTAGCAGGTAACCAGCAAGAATCAAGAAACAATATATCCCACTTTGCTGTGAATTGTGAACACATTGGCTATGGTTCATTACACCCATGTCTGGCCAAATCACTTCACACATCTCTTCTCTGTAACTGATGCTACTCTGGAACTCATGCATGGAAGCAGCAATCTGTCAGGTGTACTTTAATGTCATGTAATGGAGTGAAACTAACTAGATCAAGTCTATCAATATGTTCTAGCCTGTGTGTGTGTGTGTGTGTGTGTGTGTGTGTGTGTGTGTGTGTGTGTGTGTGTGTGTGTGTGTGTGTGTGTGTGTGTGTGTGTGTGTGTGTGTGTGTGCATGCCCGTGTGTGCCAGCATGAAGAGGATGTATGAGGAACTCACCAACCAGGGTAAGAGATGAGCTCTCGGATTTCTCAAACATCACCTGACTGTTGCCCAGCAACAGACCAATCTCAATCTGCAAAAAAGAACAGTCATGACGATAAGAGAAGGAACCTTTGAAAGGTAATTAGTTCTTACTGAACTAAAACTAAAAGCTGGCTAATTGTACCCCTTATCAACAAAGAATCAGGAATATTGGATTAAAGTTGTATGCAACCAGATGAATGTCAGTCCTAGGTTGAAGAAGCAGTTATCTGCTCTGGTACCTTCTGCTTCTTGCCGGAGGACTGCTCTCCTTTGAGGATGCTGGTGTCCATGGCCTCAATGTCTTTGATAACTAAACCAAACAGCTTGTCACAGAAACTAAACACCAGCTGAGATGGAAGACAAGAGAGAGAGACACACACAGATGCACAGAAAAGGTCAGTTTGACAACGTGAAATGACCAACCTTGAATTAGTCTCAAACCTCCTTCCTCCTCCTCCTCCTCCTCTCTTTGGCTCCCCACGCTGGTACCTGCTGGCCTGCAGTGAAGGCCTGGCTGTTGAAATGCTGAATGAACTCGGCGGCCATCTTGTCTGAGTCGTAGGGGTTGCTGTCCACGTTCTTCTTCTGCAGGAAGTCGATCTCCACCGTCATTGTCCCCACGCACTGCTTGGACTTGTCAAATTTGTAGTTGGTGACTGCAAAGGAAAAGGACAAAGATGTGGGAACAGTATTTTGGTAACTATACACATTTGATCCTTGATCTTCTGTTGTACTTTCTAAATGCATTATAGATTCTAGTCCAAAACATTTGAGGGAGGGTGCTATTCACAGACGGGTCCGTTGTAGTGAGAGAGAGAGAACGCGAGCTGGGCAAGAAGGGGCTGAGCGAAATCAACATTTTATTTTATTTTTTGCCATGTTAAACAGTAAAATTGGCAGTCAATTTTTCATTGTGGCGGGCTGCCACAAATGAATCAATATATGGGAAACACTGCACACTGCGTTTGGTGTTCCAGACACCATTATGTAAATTAGCCAATTATCCAGTCTACCGGGGGCCCTTTGGGGTTAGGGGCATCAACCAGAACTTCCTCACCAACGTCCAGTGAATTCACAGCAGCAGCAAAAAGATGAAGGCCGTGATGGAGTCGGCTTGCTTTTCAGGGCTTCCTAGCTAAAGATGACAAACGCAGGCCCTTTGATGGGGACAGAAAGACATATGTTTTGTGCTACAGGGAAACGGGGGCGTCTCTGACAGAAGTCCATTTCTGTCATGAAAAGAAACAGACCTAAGGAAGGAGGCTCGGTGTGTTTGTTCTGCTGGTCATATGTTACACAGGGATACGTTACTATGGCCCTGCCAGTGACTTCAAAGAGAAGGCTTGTCCAGCTCCATTTTTGAGGAACCTGGCCAGTCTACATGATGGATGAGAGGTATCCCCAAGCCCACACACACACACACACACACACACACACACACACACACACACACACACACACACACACACACACACACACACACACACACACACACACACACACACACACACACACACACACACACACACACACACACACACACACACACACACACACACACACACACACACACACACACACACACACACACACACACACACACACACACACACACACACACACACACACACACACACACACACACACACACACACACACACACCATCTTCTGGTTGCAAAAAAATAATAATAACGACCCATTCATTTGAATCAGGTGTGTTGGAGAGGAAACATCTCAAACGTGCAGGGCAGTCCCTGAGGATTGAGAACGGCTGCTATAAACTTATATTTCATGTTAGAGACATTGAGAGGCTACCCATCTGGGCAACACTGATAACTGAGCTGAGTTACTGACCAGGACAATCATGTGACAACAATAAAAGCCAATTTTGTGCAGAAAGACTGCTTGATTTGACAGAAAATCAGATCCCTTTGATGTTTTCAAGGCTGGTGCTTTGTAGAGCTTCGATCTTACCTTCTACATTCTGACCAAGGGAGAGCCCGGCCCATTTCCTCTGTAAAGTAAATACAGCTTTGTTAAACACAATCCCACATTATGTATGTATTGAGTTGTGCTATGATTCAAAGGCAATGGACAAGCAGGGACGTGGCTATTCATGGGATCTCTAGTTACCCAGCAACCAAGTAGAGAGAGAAAATGGTCTCAACAGAAAAACACAGAGTAATCTAAGACACGACACACTATACCTAAATTCAGAATCAACACATTCTGTTCACAACTGGGAGAACCCGACACGACAGTGACGTAACCTTCCTCTTTAGACTGATCTTATTTCACATCACGTCTTAAGAACGACCAATAATATCGTCCCATCTACATTTACATTACATTCAGTCATTTAGCAGACGCTCTTACAGGGACATTCCCCCGAGGCAAGTAGGGTGAAGTGCCTTGCCCAAGGACACAACGTCTTTTTGCACGGCCGGGAGTCGAACTGGCAACCTTCTGATTACTAGCCCGATTCCCTAACCGCTCAGCCATCTGATCTAAAGAGATCCTAACAACACTTTTAAGTGTTTGTCCTGGGACAGCTTCCTATGGTTGTGCTTTTGGCACATTGTGAAATAAGCCCATGGTGAGGAGGTTACGGTAGTACCTGTGGGCCGCGGCGGCTGCCAAGTTTACAGACGAGAGGCAGAGCAGGCAGAGACAGGCAAGGTCAAAAGCAGTGACAGACATGGAAACAACAGAGAGAAGAGAAGGTGCATGCAAGGTGCCACTGAAACAAGACAGCTTTGAGTACAGCGAGAAGTCCCAGCTTAAAAACAGGAAGAGACCAAGACAATGTTAATGGGGAAATACCACACTGCAGCACTTTGCAGGAACGTTGAACTGACAAACCAGAAGAGCTTACAGTTACAGTTAAGCTAAGCAGCAAACGGTTTCAGAAAAGATACCAATTTAGTGTGTGGATTACAATGGTTTTAAATGGTTACCACTGTCTATAGCGTATATGTCAACTAAAAACTAGGGAAATCCTTCCTTATCTCAGTTTAGAGTCAGGTGCAAGTTAAAAACATCTGCTATACGGTATCATTAGCTACAGGGTGCAAACAAAGCAAAATATTGTCATTATGTGAACTCTTGGTTAGGCTCACTGAAGTATATGAACACAGTGGTGCCTCTTGAGGTACACTGGCTGGCCTCCATGGCTGGTCCCAGAAGGCTGGTACTGTACCTGGGGAAGACTGAAGGCTATGGTCCCAGGTTCCACACTGTGGTGGGTCTTCACTGTGAACACATACTTGTGGGTGGGCATGGTTCTCACGGTCACATGTCTGAGAATAAGAAAAGGAAAACAGAATGATTCGAAAGATCTCTTAAAAATATCATAATTAAAAACGTATGTGGGAGAATAGGCAATTAGACACTTCATTTCAGTTTGTTAATGGGATGCATGGTGAGGTGTTATAAATAGACATAGAGTGACAGAAAATATAGAAAACTAGGGTAAAAGACGGCACAGTTTGTGTGGGTGTGTGTTTGTGTGGGTGTGTGTTTGTGTGGGTGTGTGTTTGTGTGGGTGTGTGTTTGTGTGGGTGTGTGTTGGTGTGGGTGTGTGTTTGTGTGGGTGTGTGTTTGTGTGGGTGTGTGTTTGTGTGGGTGTGTGTTTGTGTGGGTTTGTGTGGGTGTGTGTTTGTGTGGGTGTGTGTTTGTGTGGGTGTGTGTTTGTGTGGGTGTGTGTTTGTGTGGGTGTGTGTTTGTGTGGGTGTGTGTTTGTGTGGGTGTGTGTTTGTGTGGGTGTGTGTTTGTGTGGGTGTGTGTTTGTGTGACAGATGAAGCTCTGGCGATTGACAGCAGCTCCCACACCGTCCTTCACCCCCAGAGGAAGACAGGAAACTAGGCCAGACAAAGTTACAATCTCCTGTCACAGTACGATGTCACACTCTGGAGCCAACCAACCATAAAACCACAGCTCATCTCCAGACGGCACACAACATAACACACACGCGCACACACACACACACACACACACTTTAGAGCCTGGATTATCAAGTGGTTCCTTTGCCAGCCCAGGGGGCTTCTGGGACTGTTGGTGGAGCCCAGCCCCAGTGACCCACACGGATCACAATATCCTTTGAACTCCACAGGGATGTGATGTAGGGCCCATATAGAACGTGGACATATCCACACGTGCCCACACACACACACACACTTCAGAGTGCACTCACGGTTCAAACGGCGGTCCCTTCTCGCTCACAACGGCACAGTTGGTGAGTGACAGCTCGTCGGTTGGGCATCGCGCCGCTTGCATGGTCTGTAAAAAAAAAAAAGAGGCCATTTGAGAAGTCACTAAGCCTACTGTACTGCTGCTCTTCATGACAGAACATGAAACACAATGAGACCACAGGCCTATCCTGTCTCCACGTAAAAATTTGCCCACGTTCAAAAAGCATTAGGTCATGTGAAATGATGGAACTGGCCCTTGTAACAGCATTAAAGCAAACAATATCTCTTTGACATATTAAAAGCCTATTTCCACGGAATGAGCTCCACTAATGAAGCCTGCAATAACAATGCATTTGACGTTCTTCTTTGTGCCACTTGCTACATTTATTTGACATAAAATAGATGCCTGTTGAGATGCCTGTAGAGAAGGTGTATAATAATTACTAGTGAGAGAGGATGGAATAAGAGGCACTGATTCACATTTCTGCTAGTTAGGCTAAATCAAACGAAGGGTCCTTGGAGACCATAAACAAAGTCTATAATAGATTTGTGCTGTGAGAGAGGACAAAATTAATGATGTAGTTAGTTAAGCTGACAGTGGTACATGCTTACAGATACATTTTTGGTTGCCAAGCTTTGCTTATAGGCAAAACAATGCTATTAACATCACCCCAAGCAAGCTATTGATCAACACCATTCCTGTACTAAAATGGAAGGGTAATTTTCCCGTAGAACCTTTGGCTAGAAAGTCATAGACTGATTTTAGACTAAATGAAATAAGAAAATTACAAGGGTGGTACCCAGTAGGCTCTGTTCAGAGTGCTCTTCTTAAAATAGTCTTGCCCTCTCTATTTAGAAACACAGCAAGCTCTACCACAAATTAGCCTCCGCATTTAGGTTACCATGGAGATTTGTTTCCCATCCAGATAAAAGTCTGTATAAGCTTAGCTATACCTTTAGGAAGCTCAACAATATGCAGTAGCTCAAGTACTAGAGAGGAATACAAAACCAGAAAACCAAAGCTAGAAGTAAAAGCCTATCCTCCTTCAACTCTCAAACTGTCTGGTGAATCTGCTAGTCTGGAATTGGGTCTAGTCTATATTTCTCTGAGTCTGAGCACATTTCAAATATTGTGTCCTTACTCCAACAATAATGATGTTTTTGTTTTTTAGAATCTCAATTGGGGCATTCCAAAAGAGACAGCACCCCTATTAACAGACTCCCTGGTGGAAAGGGGCCCATTGTTTTTTTTGTACAAATGACTTGTCAGCCGATGTAGGCATACACATACAAACATGCAGGTGGCAGTCATTTCAACTGTAAACCAGTGGAATATGCAGAGCAAGTGCTGGTGATTCAGCACCAGAACAGCTAGGGGTCTATGGAGACACTAATGGCTATACCCTATAGAGTTTAACAGACTAGTAGGGATAATTCATAAGCGTGTTGAGACCGAGCCCTAAGGAAACCACTCAATAGGATCTGTGTAGGCCTGCATCATTCAGTGTAGGGGGAAATACTACAATTGTTCATGTCACAGGCTTATTCCAAGGTTGAGTCAGCAGATTAGGATGAGGGCAGTATAAAAACACATATTTCACCGCAAATGACAAGATTCTCTATACAGTAATTAGGAGAAACATCAATAGGGACACAGATTTTCACTGACAGTTTTGGGGGAAAGAATACTTGGACCTATCTATAGGCTAATGCCTTACAATATGATGGTGGTTTCAGGAATAATAACAAAAACGCATCTTTGCAACATGACTACACTTTAATGGAAAGCGATTTATAAGGAATTGCAGTATCTAACACTAAGAGAGCAGAATCTGCAGTCTTAATCATGGATCATTGGCTGGCCTAGTTAAGCGCTAGCATCAAAGCTAAACTATAAACCGACTTCTGATATCCAGGCCTGTTGAATTATTATGAATGGGCAATGTGAATTTGAGTAGTGTTGGTAAACCGTTGCTTTCTCTGCTTTGACAACAGACACCATTTGAAAATGTCCTAATTAAAGAGGTGAAAACAAAAACACCATTCCTTGAATTCTATCATACTTGTCTAAATCAGCTCAAGAAACCTATTTCCAAGGAAACTATACTAGGCCTACGTCGTCACGTTTTCTTGATTAAGCAGAATTATTGCCCAATATTTCATTACATTTAATTTACAATTTAAACGAGTCAGCACTGTTAACTAATTGATCAACACACTTAATGAACATTGTACACATTGGTAGCTACTAGCATACAAACATACAGTAGTCTAATGTTAGTTAGAGCTAGCAGACTAGCTAGAGCTAGGTACTGTTGTTGCTGCATAACTGATTTAGGTGGTCTTCAGGGATCTTGCTCAGAGATCCTACATTGTTCAGTGCTGTGTAGTTATAATTGTAGGGCTCTTAATTGCATTAGCACTTGCTAGTTAGTTAGGAGATAGATAGTTTATCATACACAGGACACTCGTCTTCCGGGCTATATGGCTTTTGAATGACGTACAACTCTGCCACACAGCAGACTCACTGGTGGCTCGAGTTTGCAGGCAAGAGACAAGAATTTCCCCAACATGTCTGCGTTGATAATGAGGCAGTGTTTAATGAAAACTATTTATGAGTAATCTATGAAAAAAACTCACCTGACTGGTCGTCATGGTGTTTTATTCTTGTTCTTCAAATGCAATTCAGCATTAACGCTTTGGTGGAACTCTTGACAGCAACAGGACTCACTTGGTTTGAGGGCGGATCTGTTTCGATGTGATGTCACCACGCACACGTCGCATGATAAAAAGATAAGCAAAACATTTTTTTCCGCAATAGTCACGAATCCTCTTCCCAAAATATGTTAATTCATACATACACATGTAGTCAATGTAAGTATTCCTAATTAAATCATACCATAAATCTTCGTCGTTAAACCGGAGACATTTTTGTACAGGCTGCAGGGAACATGTTCTCTTTTGGGTATCATACTTCAACTCACATTATGACTTTCAAAATCTATTAATATCTCTGTCTTAAGCCTAACATTAGGATAAATAACATCACTTGAGTGACACAAACTATAAGAACATGTTTCTTTTTCAATTGAATAGCTTCAATTCTGGGGTATTTCAACATCTTTAATAACAAGGCCGTAATCATAATACACATGGGGGGGGGACACATCCAATATATTGATATAAAAATATATATGTGCTACGCTACGACAGGCAACCACGCAAACTGTCCGAAATTACCATAAGAAATTAAATTCGACCCCCCCAATGTTGACTCCATGGATACGGCCTTGATCTTTAATCACTTAACTGAAGCAATGGTTGTTCAAAACCCCAGTTTGAGATTTAGCACCACGCTAGCACCCCAGGATCTCCTAATGTACCATACCAAATTAAATACTATCAGATGCACCAATAACACAGCAGTTGGTCATTCACATGAGGGAAAACAAAAAACAAACACTTTTTCATAAAATATTTATTTGAACTCATCTGAACATCAGACATACCCGGTAATTGTTGATCAGCAAGAACCGTATGTACATTTGATACTGATGTGTATAGAAATCCAAAACAAGCAACAATACTTTTTTTGGTTTGGAAAACTCAATGAAGCAGTGGCATGGATGAGTTATATTACAATGCTGTTAACCATGATTATTGTCAAGAGAATAACACTGAAAAATGAACATGTCACTGAGGGCCAAGCAAGCTCCTCACATCTTCTCTGAAACCTTTTGTTGTGAGGTAACACAGGTCCTACATACATTTACATTACGATTTATAAACCTTCACACTGTCTAAAGCTAAAGCTCTAAAGCTTTCTGTAAGTGAACACATTTGTAAAAGTAGGAGGAAATCATGTACTGCTTTGAGTTCAGTGCAGTTTATGGCACTTAATCTGAGTAAACTTGAAATACTAGCAACAAAATCTGAACAAAGGATCTAAATCTTAGGTTCTCCAACCCTAAACCAAAGATAAAACCAAGTATCTTGGTCTTAAAGACCATGAACGGTCTTCTTTTGTGTGTCAATGAATAAATAACGGTTCATAACACGAACAAGCTGATTGCAAGTTTAAGAATGTCTGTTAAAATAACGTAACAATCCAAAGCTGTCATTGAAATTCTGATTTAATGCCCTTTTATGTGATGAGGTTTTCCAACACACAGGAACATTTTCCAACAGTAGAAACTAAAACACAAAATTCCATCAGTACTTCATACAGTATTCAAAACCATCAACAAATGCTCACAACCAGTCAGTCCCATTGAGTTGATGCTAATCCAGCAGTTCTAGATCATATTTGCACAAGCTTCTTCCCTTTGACTTTCCCTCCTTTTTAAGTAATTACAGGCACTCATTCCTCCTCCACCGTGGTATACATTTTATCTGAAGGCTCTGCAAGTCAATCTATTCTTTTGTACCACAGTCCAATCATCTTAAAACACTTATCCAACACATGGAACCCACAGATCAACTTATTCCAACACTGGAGCACAACAGACTGGTACACAACCACATCCAACTTTGTCAGGTCAAATTTGTGATATATTTCCAAGAGGCAGACAAACTTCTTAAAATACAAAATATTTATTTTAAAAATGACTTATAAATGAAAACAAAAACAAAAATCTGAGCATACAAATTGTTTGGTTACCAGCATACCATACTCGAGCTAGGAATTAACAATGGAAATTTGCTTACTTGGGATAAGACATAGAAGCTCAGAGGCAATGAATACATCTCCACTCTTACAATATATTGCTCCCAAACATTGAGGCAAAGCAGAGGACCGAAAGGGGGCACTGGCGGTATGAGGGCATCCATTCTGCTCCATGATCTTATTGTGACAAAAAAAAAAAAGAAGTGGAGTGACAGAATTTTAGGTTTTTGTTACAAAGAAAAAGGCCAGTGGTAAAATTTGACAGCCAAATGACTAAAACTGAGGAAACAGAGTGACTTGGCAGCGATATGATGATCACGCATGCAAGAGCTAGAGGGAGCTCTTGCATCCAAGTTTGCCTGGCAGGGACATCCTGGTGTTCAAAGATTCAACCAACTTAATAGTGTGCTTCTGAGAGATATGAACCAAAAACAAGGAAAGCCTTGACCAAAAAGCCTCGTCCTCCTATGTAAGTAGTGTAGATCGGGGCCCTTGAGGTCAGTATTGCACCTTCAGGGGTGGCAATGGTCATCTCAAGACTTTGTAACCCCACCATCAATTCTATACGAGATATAAACATATGTATACTTTTACTTGTCAATCTTTTATTGTGGTTTTACAATATTCCCTGATGGCCTGTTCTGGCCGCTGACAGTTATACAGAATCCTGAATGAACGTCAAAAAGAAAAATGGACAAAATGAAAAGAAGAAGTGATGCAATTGTCCGTTTAGGGAGACAGGAACTTTCGTTGGGGAAACTGGGACTCCCGTTTGTTGCAGTTTGAGGAACTATTTTGCTGTTCTCCCTTGTCCCCTTTTAAAATATAACACACGCTGGTCACACACCTCCTCCACTGTGCTGCTGTGGTCACCATTTTTTCCTGGAGATGATAAGCATCACGTCACATTTAGAACAGGATAGATCTACAACGAAAGGAAGAAGAATCATAAACAGAGTGATGTTCTGGAGAGACCTGTGTGAGACTTACCTATGTTAACTTCTTTGCTTTGTTGTACAGAGAGTCCACCACTTTGCTCATGTTCTGAATGGTTTCCAGGGCCGCTTCGTACGTCTTGTCGACAGGAGGCTCCTCGAAGATGATCAGAACCCCCTCACCTTGGTCAAGGATCCCTGAGGTCACACAGACACTTGAGACGGCTGTGTACAGCAGCACACTCAAAACACATGGAAGAGTAGGATATCTGCAGTTTCGAAACAGAAGTGAACTATAGATTTACCATGAAACTTTGTATCCAGGATCATCTGTGACAATTTTCTTTCAACATCCCCCTGAAAAAACAATGAATAAAGACAGCATTGATTAGTTTAGTGTTATTTGAATATTGAATCAAGCAAACTCACTGCAGAACAGAAGCATAAATACCTTTGACAGTTTGATGAGGCCTGATATGTGTTCTATCTGCAAACAAAAAGAAGAAAAGATTTAGATTGGAGAAAGCCATTACTACATGCATCCACTGAACACCACAAAGCAGCTTCATCGAGCTACAAATATTGTAATTTTCCTACCTGTACTCTGGAGAAAGGCTCGATGACACGGATAAGGTTCTGCTCCAGCAGGTTGTCATAGAGCTTGGCCAGGTGGGTTTTGATGATTGGGTCATCCCTCAACTCTGCTCTGTATTCTGTAAGGGCCTGGAGAGAACATGGAAAAGGACCTGTCATAAAAAGCTGTCAACTCATAAAAAAAACCTTTAGTACACGAAACATGATAGGCCAAAGGTCTCACCTTTTCTAAGTCCGCTAATGATCTGTTTTTGCTGGCTAGCGCAACACATTTAAGTGCATCCGTCTGCAAAGGGGAAAGAAAGGGAGGGAGGATTGTCAATCTGGAGAGCTAAGAATGTTTTAGCAGTCAGTGATGAATTGCTGTAACATTAAGCCTGTTGTCACAAAAACTCGAGAGTGAGCCAACAGTGTCCTACCTGTCGACCAGTGTGCCGCAGAGCCAGTTTCCCACTGATCAAAGACTGCACATCCTCTGGTCTGGGGGCACATGTCACGTAAAATCACATAAGAAATGTACATCATGTCTACACACACAAGTCACAAAGCTGCAGACTAACTCTCATTAAAATCACAGCCTAAGTGACGTCATGACTTACGTGTTGAGCATGATCTTGCACAGCAGCATGTATTTGAGAGCGGTGATGGCTTTGGGGCTGTCGATGGAGTCGTAGCCCTCGAAGGCCTCGAAGAAGTAGGAGTAGGCTGTCTTCCAGTCCTTCTCCTCTGCTGCATGGATGATCCCTGCGGTGGGAGATGAAGAAAGGTCAGCTCCACTATTTCATCACAGCTCAACTCAGATTCCAGAGCAAGCAGCGGGAGGTTCAGAAGAGGGTGGAAAAGAGGGAAGGGAATGAGTCACTGTCACCCTTGGTAACACCACAAGTACACTTATTCACTTCAAATCTCATTTGCTTGAATAAAGGTTCTACAGTAGACAGAAAGCAAAGCTGCAAGTAGATCGTTTTCAGCTATTCCCTACTAAAAATGAATTCTTTCCACACGGGATCATGGGAAAGTGACAGAAGTGAGTCTAACCTGACTGCATGTCCAGGGCGGCCTGGAGCTTTGGAGGACAGTAGATGGCGTTGGCCGTGGTCCTGGCAGACGTGAGGGCAGCCCGAGCCTTGGGCAGGTTGCTGAGACCATGGTACGTCTTGCTCTCCAGCAGCTGCACCTCAACCAGCAGAGCTTTGTCGTCCATCTTCTTGAGCTCTTGCAGCAGCTGTGAGCCTGCAGACAGGTCGGAAACAAGGGGGTTTAGACTAGGAGAAGCTGTCAGCTGACGTGGAGAAACCAAGTGAACCGTAGCGCTTAGTTTGTATCTTTGATCAGTGGCAAGGGGTGAATATATCAAATCATTACACCATGTCACCATATTTGGTGATTCACCCCCTCAACTTGAGACAGGAGTTAGCAGCTCCCTAAAACATATATGTGGACAGTAGAAATAGCAAGAGTTGTCACTCACCAAGTGCCAAGGCCTCCTGGAATCTTTTGGTGTCATAATAGAGTGAGACCAGGCGAGCCTAATGACAGGGGACAAGAGATGTGTCACTGTCTATGTAACACCCAAGGTATTGAGGGAGGAGGGGAAGAAGAAGCCTGGAACCCTGATAGACAGACAGGGTACGGACACAGGCTCCAGGGTCACCTTACCTCCAGTGCCTGCCGGAGGAAGGTCCTCTTCTCAGCCTTGGCCCACTCAATGCACTCCAGGCAAAGCTCCACTTCTTGGCCCGTGGCTGCCTCCATGTCCAAGAAAAGGTCCAGCAGAGAGCGCACCAGCCTGGCTGCCTTGGCTTTGCTGATAGAGATCAGGAATGGCCGCACAAACTTCAGCAGCCCTCCCAGTTCTAGAGAAGTCAAGTGAGAAGTTCAACAACAAGTTCTCCATCCTTGGAAAAGGCTCAAGTTTGTTGACTACCGTCATAGCACTTTAGATGCATCATACACAGTTATCACAAAGTAGCTATGATCCTTCAGCAGACGCCCTGTTGACCAGACATGGGAGACTCACCTGCAGCCTGTCCCGTTTTGGCCAGGAGTTTCCCCAGCTCCAGGATGCTCTGTTCTTTAACCCTGACGGCTTCCTCGTCATTCTCCTGCACATCTCTCCTCACTGTTGAAAACAAATAAACAAGATACAACATTGGCCCTTCTGTCACACTGCCCAATCATCAATAAACCCACATAATAGATGTAGATGCATCTCTAAGTATGACTTTTGCAAAAATAACGTATTTATCATCTGATGTTTTATCGCATGTTTACCTGAGCTTGCCAGCCACCAACCAAAAAGGCTAGTTAGCTACTTTGCTAACAGCTGTGACTAAGGCAATTTAAAGACACACTGTACCCGTGTAGGTAACTAGTTTAAACAAGTGTGAGCCGAACCAAATGCATAATGTGGTCGGTCTCAACAATTGAAACGTAACTCGTCAGCTATTTAGCTGACTAGCTAGTAAGGAATGTAATTATGCAACGGTGGTTGTTCTTGCAAAACATAGTTAACTGTGACAACGTCATGCTAATGCTTGCTAGCCAGGCATTGACAGTGACTAGCAGCTAGCCTAGCTAAATAGCGAACAGTACTAACACTAGCAACACAAGTTCAATAAATCTAGCTAGCTAGTCAGCAGTAACTACCATGCAAAAAGTGACCACTATAATAGTGAAAGATAGTCAAAACGCTGACAGAGTTATATGAAGCTAGCTAGTTAGCCACATAGCTACACTACCGTTCAGTCCAACTAAAAAGTCAAGGCCTATCAAGTTGACTTGCTAACCACCGTTATCCCATGATTCTACAGTGAGTCAGCACGCCACACAAACCGGCAGATGTCAATGTATAAGCCTTTGCAATGTCAACATTTAATCACAAATATATCAACGAGACAAGTCGTACTGAGTAGTTTAGATTCTCAAGTTAATACTTACCTATAGAATGAAGAATATCAATAGAGGCGTTACGATCCGTGCTAATGAGAGACTGAGCCCTCTGAAACTCAACCACTGCCGCAGCCGCCATCTTGCCTATTCAAAAGCTGCCTGCCTACAACAATCAAAAACGCCAAAGGAAATACGTAACTGAGTACGTAGTTTACGCAGCAAGAATTTGAGAATTGTGGGAAATGTATGCGAATAAAAAAGAAAAACAATGTGTGGGCCCATAGCCATATTGAGGCGTAGGCCTATACGCTAAAGCAAATACACTACATATTTATGTAATTGTATTACTGCATGTTTAAAGTGATTCAACATTGAATCTTTCTGAACGATTCCTCGTTCATTGTATTATCAGCGTTCTCGGAAATTAAAGCCTAGGAGTTTGCATGCTTGAGTTAAATCAATTCAGCATAATTTACTATGCTGTGCATTATTGCCCCTTAAAACACATATCATAAAAGATAATTTGAAAAAATATAAAGGCTTCTCACATTTTAATTAATGCATGCATACTTTATTATTTTCAGAAGACTTTGCTGCATTCAAAACCCAAGCTCTTAGCATGCCTATAACAAACAGTTCATCGAGTTCAGCGGCAGCTTGTTGTGATTGGGTATTGGAAAAACAGCACCACAGACATAGCGCACAAAGCGGCGCTCGACCACTGTCTTTGACATCCTCTCAAGTACGCGCAAGTCAGGGCTAGTGCACAGAAGCCCTCGCAACCGCATCTCTCGCGGCGAGGACCAACAGCACATCTTCACAGCATCCAGTCCACAGTTGCCTCCATCGCCTGCGCACCAGAAATACTGTCCATATAGCCTGAGCTATGTCAAAGCGTGCTGATGTTTTTGCTTGCATTACGTATTTCTTCCAAAAAGGATTGTAAGATGCTATTCTTTTAACTACAATTATCGAGATGGTTGTTGATGTTTCGTCCTGAATTTCAGTGAAATAGAGGATACTTGCAAGGAAAACATCGCTGCCGTGAAATAATTTTCCTCGTCATCTTCCTCAAGGAAAACATCTTACGGTGAGACTGAGATCTTCTAGTCATCAATGAATGTCATTAATGTCATAAATTACTGGGCACAGCTTTGAAACATTGTGAAATGTAGGGTAAAGTGGCATAGACTTTGGTAATAAATGGTATTTAGACATTTTCAAAAAGAAGGCTGCAAAACCTGTGGGGTGTAATATGTTATTTGATAGTTATGTTATAGGCTATCGTTCGTAGAGTACTAGGACATCAACAAATGAATCAGCAAAGGAGTTGGTTAGCATCCAGACAATTATTACGCCTTTATTATTGCGCCTGGCGCATTCGATTTCAGAACCTTGGACAGCAGACGATGTTCAAAAACCACTTTCGCAAAACTACAACTTTCAGCTATTCAAGCACAATCATTCTTCCTCAATCAACAAGAAACTTCATAAAGGCAATTTCGGACTTCTTATGGATTGTGTTATAACTACTCGAAGTACATTCAGTGAGTATTATTGCCTTTAGAGGCTGCAAAGAATAGTTTGGATTGTGTAAATTGGTTGAAAACGAAGTGTTTTTAATCGTGGCACTTAATCAGCTAATAAAGGATTATTTGTTTATCTGGATCATCCCATTACGGTTTGATAATTATCACAACTCGTGGTTGTTTTTGTAAATCGGTAGCTACATTAAAGGCGACCTTCACAAAGGTGTTTATGTTCTAGTCTACCATTTTAAAACACGAGAGCTGATCTAGAAAAGCGTATTCAGCGCGTGCTCTAACCAATGATTCAAATGGAAATAAAAATAATGTAAAACTGAAGGGGTTACCAAAACATGAACATTGGAAGTTCAAGTGTAATCTGAAACCCAATTAAATAGTCGGCTCTACATTTATGATCAGGTGTAATGGTATGACGAAAATGTAAACAAAAATCAAGGACTAGTGAAATTAAAACAATGGACTATTGAGTAGTATATTGCTGTTCAGTGTGATTGGTGGACTTCATGTTTTAATGTAGTCAATCCCAAACATTGGTACATTTCTAAATACTGTCAGAAATGTTGGTACTTGTCTCATAAACTAAATCATAAGAGTCAACTGTGAGGTAAACCAAATTCAATCTTTTCCATGAATTTAATGTCCAGGTTATGTTTTTTAATGTGTGCGATTTTTTTGTTGAAAAGCCACCTACGGTTGGCTTGCATACATTCAGTGGGAATTTAACTGTACCATTACCCATTTGCTTTTAATTATCTTGCTAAATCAGACCAGTAAAAGACCACTTAGTCCACCAATTCTGCAGAGGCAAATCAAGAAATAAAGAATGATTCAGCTACATCATCAGGGAGAGCGAAATTACATAAACAATGACTTGTTCATAAAAACAACTTGTAGTTGAACACAAATAATCACATTTGTTTGCATGTTTTATTTTTTCCACAGGCTACAAAGTCTACAAATCTATTTATCCTCTGGATCCACGGCAGACATAGATGCCTAGGAGGAACTGCAACCTATAGCCAGGGTCTCACAGCTGGGAAGCACTGAGGCATTGAGACCCTCAGAATCTCCTCTTAACGTTATCTTTGGTCATCCCTTCAGCCAGCCAGGCAAAAACCCCTGGATAACCCCTCTCAGTAGCCATGGGAACCGTCTTGTCACTCTCGCCCAGCTACCGGAAGGCGGCCCTCTTCGAGGACGGGCCGGCCACCGTGGGCCACTACACGGCCGTGCAAAACAGCAAGAACGCTAAAGACAAGAACATGAAGCGACACTCACTCATTAACGTGCTGCCATGGAAACGGATCGTGGCCGTGTCGGCCAAGAAAAAAGGCTCCAAGAAGGTGCAGCCCAACGCGGCCTACCAGAACAACGTCTCGCATCTCAACAACGAGAACCTGAAGAAGTCGCAGTCCTGCGCCAACCTGTCCAGCTTTACCCAGGACCAAAGCACACCTGCCCTGACCAAGGGCTCCAACAATGGTGTCTCCTCCATTAAGAAGGCCCCTCTGACCAACTCCAACGTAGCCGCCGGCACGCCCAAGAGGGTGATCGTTCAGGCCTCCACCAGCGAGCTGCTTCGCTGCCTGGGGGAGTTCCTGTGCCGGCGCTGCTACCGGCTCAAGCACCTGTCTCCCACCGACCCGGTGCTGTGGCTGCGGAGCGTGGACCGCTCCCTGCTGCTCCAGGGCTGGCAGGACCAGGGCTTCATCACCCCCGCCAACGTGGTTTTTGTCTACATGCTCTGCCGGGACGTGGTGTCCTCTGAGGTGGCCACCGAGCACGAGTTGCAGGCCGTGCTGCTCACCTGCCTCTACCTTTCCTACTCCTACATGGGCAACGAGATCTCCTACCCGCTCAAGCCCTTCCTGGTGGAGAGCTCCAAGGAGACCTTCTGGGACCGCTGCCTGTCCATCATCAACTTGATGAGCACCAAGATGCTCCAGATCAATTCAGACCCGCACTACTTCACCCAGGTGTTTGCTGACCTGAAAAACGAGAGCCAGAAAGAGGAGGAGAGGAGCCGCCTGCTCATCGGCCTGGACCGGTGAGGGGCCCTGGAGGGAGGAGCGGGGCAGGGACAGGGGCAAAAGGGGGTGGGGGTCGGGATGGGAGGAGGGCCGGGGTCTACTCCAGTCTGGCATTTCAAAAGCAGTGGTGAGGAGGATTAAGGAAAGTATTTTAGGGGCACCAAAGTTTGATGTTTGAACATGATTAGTTATATCCATGATTAATTTATAGCATAACAAATTTTCAAAATAGGGGGCATGGTAAATCCATTCAGTAAATGATTAAAAAAAACTTCAATACAACCTTGATAGGAAAGATCCCAGATACCCAAGTTTGGGAAGTTTTTCTGTGAACCAAACCTATTTTTAAAAGAGAGAGGCGGACATTTTCACTACACCTGTGAGTGAAAGCTGTGTGATAACCTTCCTAAATGACAAATGCCAGACTTGAGTACATTCTCTGCTTGCACATATATATATATATTGAAAAAAAAGACAAAAAAAGAAAAAACATTAAAAAAAAGACAAAATGTCTACAACAAACACATCTACAGCTATGAATGTGTAGAGGGACTGAGGCTGAAGCTTGCTGCACCAGCGACACGCTGACTGTTCCGGATGTGCACTGCGTACCGTGGTGGGATGAGGACCATCGCGTGACTAGGCCTCTGCTCGCATCATGGAAGAACTGACAGGCTACGACTTGGATCATTAGACTGTGAATGCCCCCCCCCTACCACCACTCCACCTCCCAGTGCAAGGATAAGGATAAGTCTGCACAGTTCTGCTGCCTGCAGTGCATATCTGACCATCAAGAAGGACATGTGGGGACAACCATGCTGGATAAGCATTTTCATGCTTTTTCAATAATAGGCCAGAGTTGCATCGTAGGATAGTTCACCAGATAACTACATGAGGAATTGTGATCAACTTTAAGACGAGGTTTGGCGGTCCCATTCCACGTGTTGAAAAAGACCTACTTTATTTTCATCGAAGAAAAAAAAAACGTACAAATAAATGGATGTTTTACTCTCTGATGGCTTGCCACTAGAGAGGTTTATTTATGGATTTTCTTGAAAAAAAAGCTTCTTTTTTTACTTAGAAATGTAATGCACGTGTGTCATGCCATATTTTTAGAGTTTGTCGAAGGCAGAAAAGTCATTTTCTTCTTCCCATATGATTTTTTAAACCAACTGCATCTGCTGTAGAGAATGCTATGAACCAACTGAAACTAGTTTATTTAGCTATGCTTGCTAAAATAGGCTATTTGTTTACCAGGGAATTGTTTTGTACTTTTGTCTAAGGTTGTGTCTCTAAACCACTTCAGAATGAAGATCCTTTTTGTGCTATGTAATATTCAGCATAGAAAATGTTTAACGAGTGCCAAATCTTTGATGAAAATCATGTAGGTCTGAAAATAGTGGATGTCACATTGTTTGAATGATTAGATGGATTTGCATCTAATAAGGACTATTTATTGAAACTTAATTTATTGACATTTATTTATTTATTATCTTTGGCACATCCCTTGTAATGTAAAGATCATGGATGAAAGATCAGTTTTGAGGCACGTGATATGAAGGTGGGGTATAGCTGTTAACTGGTGATTTTATCTTTGGTGTGAATGAAGATTGATGGTGGTTGATGCAAATTAATGTGGCCGGGATTTAATAATGCAGAACAAATTAAAGCCCTTAGGTTAAACCAATGTAAAATCTGACCATCGCCAAAGTAACAATATCAGGGAGAGCTTTAGCATCATAGACCCCATACCTTAGACTTTCCGAGGAGCCCTAAATCCAACACAAACCTGCATGACTGCCCTCTACTTGAACTACTACTGCACATATCAATATAAAAAATCAGGCAGGCTATGACATAAACTACATTCAGTGTCCTAACGGAAAATGACATTGTACACCGTCAAATAATCCCTCAATGCCAGTACTGTATAAATCCAATGTATTCAGATGTGAACAAGATGAGATGAGGTTATAGGTCGAGAGTTTAGCTGACCTCTATAGAGATAATCAGGTTTTCAATCAACAAAGCCACAATACTAAATGAAAGACAGCAGAGGACAAGGGGAGCACCGTGGCAACCAGTATGAAAAAACATATGGACCAGCAGACTTGTGCTCCTCAATCTTCATATGTATCAAATCAAGAGAGATTGTAATTGTAGGCTTGGCTGTCAGATACTGCAACAAAAAAACACATTGTAGATTGGTAGAGCTGAAATGAAAATGAGAATACCTTGTCATACAAGCTTTTGGACCTATGGAAAAAATTAAACCTCCAAGAAATGTATTTGCCCGCTTTATTCTCATCTGAGCAATGACAAATTGCGCATGCTTTTTTCAGTAGTTTCTCAAAATTAATTTCTAGATAAGCAAAATTCTCAGTCTCATTCAACCAAGGCTTTTTTGTATGTGGTTCTATGTCGACAAAAAGCTGTTTTATCGTGATGGAAGTTCTGTAAGATGGCTGTTACGATCACTTGTCCTCTGCTGTATCAGTTTGAGTCCAAGAGAAGATGTATGATATGGAATACTCATAGGACGTGGAAGAGTCCAACAGCATTCTGCCTTGTTATAAGACACAAAGTGCAATGCGTGAGTTTGATCTGTGTGTTTTGTAGCGCAATAGGGGGAGATGCACTTTGGATGGGTTACTGCTTTGGGAAAAAGCAGGACATTGGGGTCTGAGGCATATACAGAGGAACCTCTCGCTGCCCACTTTGCCCCAATTCAGTAAACGTGCCATTTTTTTTCACTTGCATCACTGAGTAGTAGTTTGAGGAAAATACTTTTGAAAAGCTTTAAAAAATATAAAAATTAAATAAAAAAATAAAAGTACAAAAAAAGACGATTAGCTTAAGATTTCTGTCAATTCTTTTTTCTGTATCTTGTTGCGTACTTTGTAGAACAAAAAAAAGAAATGGTGTTAAAGAGCTTCAAAATGAGAGGCATTCAATGACTGCATGTGTGAATGTGTGTGTGTTTGTGTGAGTGTGCGAGAGAGTGAGAGTTTATTTGTACATAAAAATGTGTGCAATTAATTTTCTTATGATGAAAAGGTGGTCAAGGTACTGTATGGACCCACACAGGTTCAGGGGTTCAGCTTGGATGAGGGGGGGGAGGGGTATAATGCTGTAAAAACTGTTCTTTAAAAAAAAAAAAATGACAAAAAGCTGTTGCTGTAATTGAAACTTTTTTCAGTTTGTTTCTGCTTACTTTAATTTATTTTTGTACTGTGATGGAAAATAAAATGCACTGATCGTTCATGATGCACATGTAAGTGGTAGTTTTTGTCCTCTCTGTAAACTACAAGAAACTCATTTAAAAGGAGTTTGAATGTTCACCATACCTGTGAAATCCCAACCTGATGGCACACAAAACATTATGGTCCATATTTCATATAAAGGAATTTAGGAGGCCCTGGACAACAGTGTACCAGTGAACCTGACCGCACAAGAAACCACACACATGTACGCTAGAGAAGATGAACGTAGTCATTATATATGCATGATCTATATAAGGCCCCCTGTGTATGTCTTCTGTGATTGGCCGAAAGGTGAATGACGGAAACTGATCCAAGAAGGCCTCTCTGTCTTGGTGAGTCATTCCACAGACAGATCTCTCCATCCCTCCCCAGACCCAGCAGAAGGCCTTCATCTCCCCACCTTGTAGAGGTTGTGCTCATCAACAGAGAGTGGGAGGTGATACTATCACCCCCGACTGCACAGGGCTTCTGGAGCCTCTACGTCACCCAGGGAAACAGCTGCTAGGAGGCGGATTAGTGCCGGTCTCGCCCACATGACAGCATCAGTCATTAAAGACAACAGCTGGCCTTCAGAGAAAAACACCACAGCCAACATACCAGTAGGCAAAACTCTCTATTGAATGTCCTTACGCAATACAGTAGTAGACCTACTGCATCTAATGGTTAATCACACACACACACACACACACACACACACACACACACACACACACACACACACACACACACACACACACACACACACACACACACACACACACACACACACACACACACACACACACACACACACACACACACACACACACATTGTGATACATAAAGCCTATACTAATAGAGTATAAGCATACTGTCAGACACTGATGTAAAGAGAAAGTCCACTGGATTAAATCAAACACATTTGTTAATTTAACAATAAATCAAAAAGGATTGTGAAACGTGCTGCAGCTTGTGCTCATACCTAATGTACAGTTCATAAAACAGGAAGTTCTGTTTGTATTTGGTCCAATCGTTTTATTTCATTCATAATCAACATGGATGTATTACATAAATATGCAACTATAAAATTAGGCACATAGTTTGAAATGTATTCTGCATCTGTCTATATGTTTGTTGAAAAGCCAGCAAATATTGAATGTTTTAAAAAAACTCAAAAGGGTTATCAATACAATGTACTTCCCATATTTATCAAGCAATTAAACTCCCTGAAATTATGATCCATTTCTGTAGGCACTTTGATATATTCAGTCTGGTGAAGACGATGTCTAAGACAGAAACATAGGTCATGTGAGCTCACAATGACCTTGACAACACAGCTACTGACATTGACAGAGAGAAAAAGATGCAGACACAAGCTCTCACAATAACAGTTTACCATTAAAATCAAATAAACTTAATTTCAATGTTTTAAAAAGCAAAACTGATGGAGACTGCAGCATTCCATTCATCGTAATGTAGTCACTAAGGTTACAGGACCAATCCAGTAAAACAAAAAAACAACAACAACAAAACAACCACAGACTTTGTAAAAAATAAAAAATAAACAAAAAAAACAATTTGGTACAAAGTGATGGCACAGGTTACCTACTTTTTACTTTGACAACCTTTTTCCAAAACTGTTAGACGTAGATGACATCTGTGATGGTATTACTCCCTGTGTTTCTGAGCTACGAGTGACTTGAAACCCTCAAAACACAACGAGTTACAGAGGAGTTGATGGGTTTCAGGATGACAAGTACAGTGTGACTGGTGATGACAGGAAACAGGAAACAGCATCACACATCCGGAGCTTCCTCAAGATGGCCCTGAACATAGTTCTGACCACTGGAGTGTAGAAGTGAGAGAGGGAAAGTAAGAGGGAGAAGGTGGAAGAGAGAGAGAGAGAGATATATTTGAAAGACAGGAACACAAAGAAATACTAGAGAAGAAAGAGTCCAAGTGAGGCTTTGTATTACTGCCATTACTGATACCAACAGGAGAACACTTACAATCCACACACATGCAACCACACACACTCTCCAATATCTTCTTGTATGAAGTGCCTTATCAAGCTGTGGAAGAAGGTCACACAGCACAGCTGCAAGGTAAAGACTGACTGGCACACATTAACTTATTAAAGATACAGATTTTTCCAGCCGATATTCTAAAGCAATTAGCAGGAATGCAGTACTTAGTTTTACGTCGTTTTTTCTTTGCCGGGAGAGTAAAACCGGCTGACAGATATCCGCTTTGCCACACTAACTAGGCCAAGTATTCAGAGTTCCTTCTTCCTTAGCCTCCACTGTCGCCTCTGCCTATCAGAGCCAATAATTACTGCCACAGGAAGACTAAGACTCACTCATCCACATACAGTACTGTAGGTGTTCGCTCCAACCATCAATTACCAATACATGCTGTAGAAACAAGATACATACACAAAACAGAAACGCATACAATCAATTTACATCTAAGCAAATCAATCGATAATAACCTACTGCATACAATCCACGACGTGTATAACAAACGATTACTTTAGGTTCTTTGTATAAAGCAGCAAATTCATCTCTACGTACTATAAGGTGTCAGTTAACAACAGCATGGCTAACGTGACTGCGGATATGGTGTTGTTGGAGCCCGTCAGGTCGCTAGCAAGCTAGAGACCAGGCAACTGCTCGTCTGCTCTTTAAGGCCTTGGCCAGTGATTCAACATGGCCAGTAGCCAGCGTATTTGACGCTGAGCCAGAGAGGAGAGGGCGAGGTGGCTGCTAGGAGTTAATGAACAAACTGTTATCCACACAAAAACACAACTGTCTCTTCTTTCTCTCCCTCTCTCTCCCTCTTTCTCCCTCTCTCTCTCTCCCTCTCTCTCCCTCTCTCTCCCTCTCTCTCCCTCTCTCTCCCTCTCCAAAGCACATGCACACACACACACACACACAATCTTCCTCTCCGCTAATGATCCGTGTTTGTTACTGAAGAGCCAGTTCCATTCAGGAGTAAGGACTACTCCAGGTCAATAGAAAGACCATTATCTCCAGGGACTGGTAATTAGCATGAGCTTGTGACACCAGCACAAGAAGTTCTATAGGGTTCCAGGTCTCTGCTAGGTTTACAATTGTGCTTTGGTATCATATGGTATAACTAGGCTTCTCCTACAGTTCCTTTTGTTAACCATAACAAATGGTAAGTACGGTCTTTATCAATACATAGAGCATGTGGCCCTGTGTTGTTTACAGTCTTTTGGATGAAAATATAAGCATGTAGTTTGTTGACAGTGCTACAAATAAACATACGGTATGCACTGAGGAAATTATACAGGTTTTAAATTAAGAGAGGTTTTAATGCTCCTCTCAGAGCAGTTTTCTGTTCAGGATATGCTCAACACATCCGTCTAAACACCCTGTCTAACTGTGCCTAACTGTGTCTAACTGTGCCAATGAAACTTCATCTGGGACTCAGACACTCAGCTAGGGAAAAGTATAGGACCTTTTTCTTACCCATAATGGTTCCCAAGAACAAATTAAGTTAACAATCAACTTGTAAAATAAAGGTGGTTATTGATAAGTTTCTTTCAATAGCTGTTGTTTACAATCGCGAACACCTATATATATATATTTTGTTAAACTAAAAAGGTTTATCAGATGCTAGACCTGGTAAACTACGCCCAGTATAAGAAAACATGAAAAATCTAAATAAGATTTGAGATACTTAATAGGGGTTACTTTGTTTTCCATTAACACTGTCATAGTGTTTATGTTTGATTTGGCTAAACAATATCCAATATCTCTGTCTTAACATCGTGTAGGCTTTCCTAATAAAACCCTCATCTGCCCGAAAACAGTTCACTCCATATCTCATTATATCGACAATATAGCATGTGATTACATCTAAAAAAGTTAACTGTGAAAAGAAAAACAACTCTTTGGTTGGTTTTATATATACAGTATATACTGTAGCCTATAGATAAATGTTGTGCATGTGTTTACTGTTTAACAAACGACAATTGCAGTATTGAAATATACATATCATCTTATACATTGAGCTGTATTCAAATAAGACATTTATCATGGCTTTTATTTAGATGTCCACTTTCCTATGTGCATACTGTTCACATCACAGTATGTCGATGCTCAACCAGACGAAGACCAGAACCATCCATGTCTGATATATTTCCCCTCCGTCCCTGTCACCTGACCCCTGTCACCTGACCACAGCTCCGTCAGTTCCCAGGCACAGCCAGGATGTAACCGGAACGGCTCTTGGTGAAGTCTGGCTGTGATTGGTTGATCTTGGACTCGACAATGACAGTGCACTTCCTGCCGTTCATGCTGCACTGGATGGGGCTGGTGACGTTCACCTGAAGCTTCCTCTTTTCACTGCAGAGAAAGAGAGAGAGAGAGAGAGAGAGAGAGAGGGAGAGGAGAGAGAGAGAGGGTAAGAGAGAGGGGGAGAGAGAGGGGGGAGAGAGAGAGAGAGGGGAGAGAGAGAGAGAGGAGAGAGAGAGGGGGGGAGAGAGAGAGAGAGAGAGGGGAGAGAGGAGAGAGAGAGAGAGAGAGAGAGAGAGAGAGAGAGAGAGAGAGAGAGAGAGAGAGAGGGGGAGAGAGGAGAGAGAGAGAGAGAGAGAGAGGGGGGGAGAGAGGAGAGAGAGAGAGAGAGAGAGAGAGAGAGGGGAGAGAGAGAGAGAGAGAGAGAGAGAGAGAGAGAGAGAGAGAGGGGAGGAGGGGATGTTAGACTTGTTGATACAGTGGTGTTTCACACACGCGTATATGTTTGTTCCAGGTTCCAACATTGAGTGTTAGACATGGGGGCAGAAAAGTATCATATTAAAGTGTTCACCTCAACGCTACTATGGAATTACCTTCATTGAACAACAACAACAACAACAAAAATTGCATGCTAATTGTTTAAAAGACTAAACGGAATACTGCTCTTCAATACATAACTGTCACATTTCAAATGCCTTTGGACATGCCTCTGAGCATAGATATTACAGAAGCAAACTATATTTCATTAGGATTGATAACAGAAGCTGGGAAGGGAGGATCCTTACGCTGGGGCTGTGTGTGAGCACAGCAGTAGGCTGGCTTTCAGCTCTTGTCACATTTAGTTAAATCTTCCGCTTAAACAGACATTTCTGCTTTTTAAGAAGATCGATGAGGCAAATAAAATAGAGGTTCAGGGGAAAAAAGACATCTGTTAGGGTGAATCTCTTCATGAGCTCGAACAGGAGTGGGAGACAGAGAAAGAGAGAAATAGAAAGCCTATGAAACTATATCTAGGTTAATAAAGGTAGAGAGCCCAGATTAAATTGCCCTCCTCACCCTCTCATTCTGACACAGTTTTGTGCTGGCTCACTGATAAGTGCCACTCATGCCATTTGTCAACAACATAATGAAACCTAAAACTGCAAACTGATTAAATCAGAAAACTAACCACAACATCTCTTCAGACAAAGCTAAATTCAGACAGTGATTCACTTTGACCTTGACAATGGCTGTTACGCAACAATGCCTCATAGACAACAATACCCTCAACTACCCACACTGCACTCCTGCACCTCTATGTATCTCTAGCAGAGAAACCCAGGATTACGGCAGTATCGTTTTATACTGGTTTCTATGGAAACCTCTGAACTCCTCCATCTGTCATGGCTGCCTTTGCCAGCCAATGGGACGCCAGTACTGATGTATGTCTCTTCCCTGCCTGTCTCTCCTCCTCTCTCCATCTCTCCCTCTCTCTCCATTTCTCCCCCTCTCTCTCTCTCCTCCTCTCCGAGCAGCCAGGGGGGATGCCACCAGCCTCCTTGAAGGGCAGCCAGGGTTAGACTCCCAAACACAAACATTGGGCTTCACCTCGCCAAGGGTTCCATGGCATATTTACAAACAATATATGACATGGAAAAGGTCCACTGCCAGGGTTTCGTAGCCTATATACATGGTGGATATCAATACAAAATAGGTGAATCATGCTTGTCATATTAGGTTATTATAAAAAGGCTCTGAGGATGTCAACATGTAAAGATCAACTGGCTAAATGCTGGACAGGATCAAAACATAACATAACATAAACATATATATATCTCTCTATAGAGAGATATATATAATATCTCATTCTGTGATGGATACGGAGCAGCTTTGTGGTTCTAAGGCTGCTGTGTTCATTCTGCCATGGAGACCCACAGACCTCAGGGGGAGACTTAGCTAAGACACAGCACCCCTCCCTCTGGAAAAGCTATTATTTCCTCCTCTCTCCTCCACTGTGTGTGTGAACGAGCATGTGTGTGTGTGTGTGTGTGGGTGCGTTCACGTAAATCCTGTGTACCCAAGAAACTGCCACTAAATCCTGTATTATCATGATGATATTATAATTATTATCCCTAGTCTAGGGTCTGTGGAAAGGGAGGAAGAGGAGAAACGTGCGGGCAGTTGGAGAGCAGGGGAGTCTATCAGCATATCTGGGCAACACCTGTGAGTCATCCCTCTAACAGTGTCTCTGGCTCAGCACCAAGCTTTCTTGTCTCCTGAAAAATGGATGAGCCTCCCTCTCCGAAGATGCAGTTAAGCGCACGGACGCTCCGCATGGACACTCAGCACATCCGTGACTTGCAAAAATACTTTTGGAAAAAGGTCATGCTGAGGTCAGACCCTCCGCGGTGACGGACAACAACCGAGATTCAGGGAGCCGTCCCCGTTTGACTAATGAGGGACGCAGCAGTATAATGATATGACAGTATGAAACACATACATGATGCAACTACTGATGTGGGATTGTAAATACAGGCAGGATTGGAGCAGGCTGTGTGTACCGGGGATAGAGACAGACGGCAAAATTGTGGGACAGATGATCAACAAGAGCTCAGGTTCTGTGCCAAGAGCTTTGAGCACACCCACACGCACACACACAAAAATAGGACAGAACCCAACTGAATGATGAAAATAACCCACATCCTCAATCACAAAAACAGCCACACACACACACACCAGATTCTGTCTGAGGCCTAAGGAGGGTCTCCACAGGAAGCTGTTCAAGTGGGCAGAGAGGAAGATGAGCCCCGCTGCTCGTCAGTCCCATCTCTGGCCTGCTCTCTCCAGACACAGCACGACCATTCAGATGCTGCAGGAGGCCGGAGCTCTATTAAAAACAACAGTCTCCTTTGATCAATACCAAGATGCTGTGGGTGTGTACGTGTGAGTGTTGTGTGTGTGTGTGTGTGTGTGTGTTGATACTGGCTAAGGGAGGGCAGGGAGGGCCGACAGACTCGTGTTACCTTCATGTCTGATAGATGGCCCAGCCCCCCCTCCCAGCCTCCCTATCCATGTCCTGCAGCCCACCCCCCACCGCCAGCATGAACAAACACCGCCCTCACATCTCAAACGAGGGAGGGGGAGGGAGAAGGTGGGCGAGAGAGGTAGGGTCTCCATCCTTCATCTCAGTGTCACCATAACCCCCCCCCATTCACTCTCACAACCATCGACGCTGTACTCGGAACAGAACAGAACATGCACTCTCCCTCACGTGGCTGGCTCACACATCTCACGTGCTCATGCTACACACACTCTCAAACACAACTAGCAGACTCCAGCCTGAGAGACAGTCCATAGACCTGATTGTTTTCCCATAACACAGCTAGGGTTTTGTAGAGGCAGGTGTGAGTGCTATCTAGATGGGTGTGAGGTTGTTTCATTAGCACCCACCAGAGGACCACAGCACCTGTAGGGTTAGCTCCGTGCTGGTGTTGAGCATTAGATTATGTGGTGGGAGTGAGACACAATATTTTACAGTCCTCAAGCTATGGCTCCATAATGCAGAGGCAGTGAAGATGAAATCTGAATTCATGTCAGCTGGCGAGGAGATAGCCATAGGCAAATGCCTCAAATGCATTCCCCCCCCATCTCACACACAGAATCATTTTTTCACACTTCACAGTATCTTAAAAACACCTCTGAATATCAGTGACCTCGTTCCCAGTATTCATTTGTTAACATCTTTATGGTTCCTGATTCCAGACTGCAGTTAAGAGCAACCTAAAAGACGAGACTATGAATTCCAACAAATATAACTGAAGGCAATAAGAAAAGAGATGTAACGTGTTTAGACATCAGTCCTTCAAAACCTCCCAAAGCTCAAGCTATTATTCATCAAATCATTACAGCCTTCGCCTTCAATATTTCTTCACCTGTGAAAGAGGAGAATCCGGGTATACAGTAGATATTGCTTTTCCCCTCTTCTAACTCCCCTTCCTTCCGCATGTCTTCTGCATGTCTATAGAAAAGAGCTATCCTCTTCATTGAAACGGAGGGGATTACTAAGTAGGTCATTTAAAATGCTCGAAAAAGGCTTAGCAGCGAAAAGAAAAAAACTATTGATCAAAGCCAAGTCGTTGCTAGTAGGACAGGAAAACAGAAGAGAGGAGAGGAGGAGAGAGCAGAGGAAAGGAAAGGAGGGGGGGTC
>NC_090059.1:14923016-14998765 GCF_038355195.1 Osmerus mordax | reverse complement strand
CGATTTGACGAGCGGGGGTTAGAGGCACAGCCCCTCTGGGCCCCTCAACTGAGAGCCGTGGACTTTGCTGCTGAGTCACTCATGAGACAGAGGGTGGAAAAGAGAGAGAGAGGGAAAGAGAGAGACAAAGTGACAGCGATAGAGAGCAAAAAGAAAGTGACAGAGCGAGAGGCAGAAGTATGAATGAAAGAACAAAAGAGAGAAAAGAGTGGAAGGCGCAGGTTAGATGAAAAGAGGAGTTTTCTAGATGACATTTCCCACATCGCTCTCTGTTCCCTCCCTGTCCCAAGCGGCCTGTGAGGAGAGAGGAGCCTTCCTTCTCATTACAGGGCAGGAGACCAGAATACACCACATATTCCTCTGAGGGAAGACACACAGGAGAGGAAAGGAGTTAATGAATTCCTGCAGAGACAGAGAGATACAGAGCGAGAGAGAGATACAGAGCGATACACACACACAGAGAGAGAGAGAGAGAGAGAGAGAGAAGAGAGAGAGAGAGAGAGAGAGAGAGAGAGAGAGAGAGAGAGAGAGAGAGAGAAGAAAAAGAATAGAAGAGGTAGAGAAAAGAAAGACCCATAAAGAAAGATCATTTTGTGACCTCTGACCCGTTAATCCATCCTGTCCAGATGTCATTAGTCCATCTGGACAACAGTAGGATTAGAGGACTGCCTTAGGAACCATGGTTCTGAGAAACCCATTCAGAGACAATATACAAGAGTCCAAACCATGTTGACACAAATTATTAGTATGTCAAGGACTGCAGCATCTTTTAAGGAACTTCCCTTCAGTTTGGGTTAGACCACAGCTCTAAACACACACAATAAAACTACAGTGCCACCTGGAAAGGGGTCTGAAGGAAGTGTCATGTGAGTGAGTGAGTGAGTGAGTGAGTGAGTGAGTGTGTGAGTGAGTGAGTGTGTGAGCATGTCTGAATGTACAGGTTTCGGTGTGCAACGTAAAAGTGCGTGTCTGCCATTCTGGGAAGGTGTGTTTATGTGTGTGCCAGATGAAGGGTGTCTCTGCCCCCTATCCCAGGAGCAGGGACACTGCTGCAGAGCCTGGTGTGTGCGTGGGGTGCATGTCAATCTAGACAGACCCTGCTCTAAATATAGAGCAGGCTTCCACTGCACTGCTGCCTTCAATATTTCATCTACTCTCCAGAATGGAGGGTAGAGAGAGAGACAGAGAGAGAGAGAGACAGAGAGACAGAGAGACAGAGACAGAGAGAGAATGTGGGTGATGAAAAGAGAAAGGAGACACAGTGAGAGAAAGTAGGGTGCAAAAGGAGAAAAAGAAGAGCGACAGTGTGAGAGAAGAGAAAGCAAGTGAGAGTGAGAGAGAGAGAGAGAGAGAGAGAGAGGGGGGAGAGAGAGAGAGAGAGAGAGAGAGAGAGAGAGAGGGAGAGAGAGAGAGAGGGACACAGCAGCAGAAAGAGGGGGCAACATGGACAAAAATAGACATAGAAGAAAAAAAGAAAAAGGACTAAGAAGGAGTGAGAGCGAGGGAGGGAGGAGGTAAAGGCGAGAAGAGAGCTCTAATCCTGTGGGGTTTTATGCAGAGCGGGCTGGAGTTTCACTGAGTTTCTAGACAACTGGGGTGCGTCACAACAGATAAGAGGGTTATGTTCTTATAAGCAAACCCGATTCGGAGAATCAGTTATTTTGAGCTTGCATATCTGTATCTACAATATGGCGGTGCTGACATATCTAAAAGTAAAACCACTCGCGTCGCAAATTAAATGTTTTTTTATTTAAATGTTATTTTTTACCGAATCTTAGGGACCGAGCCAATGTATCCGCCATTTTGTCCTAGTTCTCAACTCAGTCTAGACCTGCCAGTGCAATGAAGAGGGGGGCTTAGTCTCAGCGTCGCTCTGTCCTACACATGGTGTCATGTTGTGGGGATGGAGAATGTGCCATGGACACTGGCCCCATGTGTGAGCAGTAAGCTGCCACAGATCTGTCTGCATTGTCTTCAGCCTGGGCACTGTGCTCCATGCTGAAGGAGAGAGAAAGGTTAAATCGACATCTGCAGGGATCTGTAGGGGGAGTATACATCACACACACACACACACGCACGTCCACGCATACCAGTGACAGAGTGGGTACGGCCTATTGTTCAGCCCATGTTTCACAGTGATGGATGGGCCTGTATATGAAGCACATGGAGGGTCATTAACAAGGACCCAATGGCATCGCAGCCTAGCCTGACACACAGACAACCTGAGTACAAAGGAGACATGATAGCATCGCCTACACACACACAGACAGACACACAGACACACACACACACAGACACACACACAGACACACACAGACACACACACAGACACACACAGACACACACAGACACACACAGACACACACACACACTCAAACAGGCACACAGATCCGAATCAGGTATCATTGTTAGAAACATTCAACAATCCAACAGATTTCAGGTAGTGCAGCAGCAGAGCAAGCGGAGATCAGAGATATACAGCGAGTCAGACGAGGCCACGAGGCAGTCATATCTGACAGGCAGTGAGAGCAGGGACACAGAGTCACACCAGGACAGCTCCGACAGGACTGTGCAGCACCAGGCACAGGAACAGCACACCAGAGATCCTGTCCAGCTGGCCTCAGTCCTACAGTCATCCTGCATACCAAGTCACCTCAGGCCAGCAGGCACATCTGGAGCACTCCCACTCACCAGAGAGAGGAATTACAGACACGCCACAACCTGACAGTCTGATTCCAACCAGGAATGGTCTGTTAAGTGATATGACTGGGACAGATTACAGGACAAAAAGGCAAAGGAGAGACAGTCAGACAGACACACACAAAGGGCAGATGGACAAATAGACACAGACACGCTACCTTTTGAAGTGGCTAAGCAGGGTGCCCACCAGTTCCCCGATACGACTTTTCTCCAGCGGGCACCATGCCCTGTAGGCACACCACCAGGTCCCTGCTGTCCTTAGTGTGGAACACCACCAGCTGGTCCTTCCCTGGAGACACACTCACCCCTGTCACCTGGGAGACACACACACACACTGAAGTTAGTACAGCTCTAAGGACATTTCTGCACTTGGGTTTTCCCACCAAATCAAAACTACCATCCATCATACCTCATTTACCTAGGAAGTGAAATCCCTGGGGAGTTTTCCCCAGGATAAGGGCTTTACTGCTTTTATGGAAAACTAAAGCCCAATGGACAACAAGATGCGTTTCAGCGACGGCAGAATTGAGAATTCGATTACTTCAATTAATTGGAAGACAAATCTTAGTGAGATGTGTAGTCATAAACCGCAGAAGTGTTGTGTAAAGAGCAGGTAGCGCTGTTGAGAAGCACAGGACTGTGTGCCATCAGTCTTGCTCGGGACGGAAATCAATATTTGGATTTATCGATCTACCTTTCCCTCCATCTCAGAGGTGCTCCACTGGGCCAGTGTAAGCTGAGGAAACACCCGGGGGGGGGGGGGGGGGGGGGAGAATCCCTTACTGGGGACAAATCATTATTCCATCTCCATCAGCTTAATGCTAGAGGCAGCATGACTTCCCCTCAGGGGAGGTAGCAGCTATCTTATTTACCTACAACATGTGATGGTTTGTCTCCTGGCTGGATGTACCTGTCAGCAGGTATACAGGAGCACTACAGGATCTGCCACTCGTGGGGTTTATCACGTGGAACAAGACGGCACACAGGTCACATTAACATTTATATTAAAAGTGCAATGGTCGGAACTGGGACTCATTTATGTAATTAGAGGGATAATGATAAAGATTTTCTCAGACTACTGCTGGTTTGCTTCTTCACTCTTTCTTTTCGACATGTCGACCCCACCAGAGACATCATGTGTGTTAGTAAATGTCCTGTTCCTCGCCAGCTGTGTGTAAGGAGTGAGTAAGTGTGTTTTGCGGAGTGGGCACATTTAAAACATGTGCAGTCCAGAGACGAGCCATCTGACCAGCGCATTCTGGTCCAAGACAGAGTTGTCATAGCAATGTGAATTGAGTGCCAGCCTATTCTTGAGGGAGTGAATCTGAGGTTACGTAACCCTTTGAGATGGAAGGAGGAGGGGGGGGGAGAGAGAGAGGGGAAGAGACGGAGACAGAAAGAAAGTGGATGGGAGAGAGGGCTATGCAGTATGACTAAAAGGCTAACAGTATAATGAGCCAAGCTGTGACCAGTTAGGCTGCCTTTGATGTTGACTCAAATCACTGTCCACTCTCCTTTCCTCCCACAAGTCCCCACAGACATCGACAAGACACATTGTGTCTCGAATGTGTGAAACCATTCTCAAAGGGACAAAGCTGTAATAATGAGATGGGCAGCGTGAGAGAGCGAGAAAGGAAAAGTGAGCGAGGGAAAAAACAAATAAGCTCTACTGGGAAGTACAGACAGAGAGAGCATATATGCAGGGAGGCCATTTGTGCACATGCCTGAACGACACCAGACATCAGCTGATCTGCCCTCCCGCTCCATCACCATGACAACCCTGTCTCCTGGGAAGTTGGCATGACAACGGCAGAGCAGCGCAGTGAAAGGGGAAGAGCACTGGATGTGAAGGATAGAGGGAGAAGAGGACAGGAGGGAGGAGAGGAGACTGGAGAGGTAAATGAGAGAGGAGGGAGGTAAAGAGAGAGGTAAGGAGAGAGGTAAGGAGAGAAGGGAGAGAGGTAAGGAGAGAGGTAAGGAGACAGGAGAGGTAAGGAGAGAGGTAAGGAGACAGGAGAGGTAAGGAGAGAGGTAAGGAGAGAAGGAGAGAGGTAAGGAGAGAGGTAAGGAGAGAAGGGAGAGAGGTAAGGAGAGAGGTAAGGAGAGAAGGGAGAGAGGTAAGGAGAGAGGTAAGGAGACAGGAGAGGTGAAGAGAGAGAGATGGAGGGTCAGGGGAAGGGGTTAAGAAAGGGTAGAGGTAGGAGGGAACATGTCAGATGTGTCAGTGATAGAGATGGAAGACTGAAGGAAGACAGGAGGGGGATATTGTACCATTTTACAACATGCTTTTTTCCCTTTTTTTCTTTTAACAAGGACACACCACCATGGCAAAGACATTTAACAAAGTAATGATCCAGTGTAGGTAGTCAGGGTGTTAATTGGCATATAAATCCCAGGGACTCCTCAGTGGTCCTGTATAGACGTGTAGGGAGCTCTTCATCTCCCTGGCCCTCCCCCACCGCTCCCCCTGGCCCTCCCCCACCTCTCCCCCTGGCCCTCCCCCACCTCTCCCCCTGGACCTCCCCCACCTCTCCCCCTGGCCCTCCCTGGCCCTCCCCCACCTCTCCCCCTGGCCGTCCCCCACCTCTCCCCTCCAGGAGCAGTAAATAACCGGAGGGCAGCCGAGTTTGGCGAGTCGGGGCATCTCGCTAATCAAACCTTAACCGCCCCTCCCCTCTAGGCAACCTTCTCTAATCGATCCCCCCCCCCCCGCCCCCCCAGGCACCGCCCCCCAGGCACTACCCTTACTATGCATTTCAGTCTTCACAGCCCATCCCTCTTTCACCTTGACCAGTGTTCTCACTCCTGCCGATGACATTTACAGTAATAACCGTGTCAATGAGGATACATTAGTGGTTCTACCCTTGCAGGTATGCTATCCTGACCTCAATATTGGGTGCGTTGGTGACAAAGGCCATTCAGTTTCCAACAGTGTTGCCTATGAGTCTCCTGTGTTGGACTCAGTCCTGCAAGCTTTGTGTGTGTGTGTGTGTTCTTAGCTAGCCCTGCTGTTCTCCTTTCCTCTGGTCTCCTCCCATCCTCCGTTCACTTCAGGGATGCAGAGATGAGGCCAGGCTGTCACCATGTCAGACTGAACACCGGACAGTCTTGTCACAATTGTCATCTCGCATCCGGCTCATTTCTCATTCATTTAAGCGGGAGGGAGCTGGTGGGGGTTTGGGGGGGCTGTATCTACCAGGAGATTCATGCTTAACACCTCTCCCTCCCTCCCTCCCTCCCTCCCTCCCTCCCTCCCTCCCTCCCTCCCTCCCTCCCTCCCTCCCTCCCTCCCTCCCTCCCTCCCTCCCTCCCTCCCTCCCTCCGTCTCCCTCCCTCCGTCTCTGTCTCCATCTTCCCCTCAAGGTCAACTGTTGAGGCAGTCTCAGCCAGTTATACCAGTTATGCAAAATATTGTAAGAAATTAGGCTTTATCGAAGACAGAGAATGACAGAGAGAGAGAGATACAAAGAAACCAATAAATAAACACAAAGTTATACAATGAGGTTTATATGTTACGTAAACAAACTTTAAGAAAAAGCCAGTCAGTTTTTTGGGGGGAATGTGGTTTAAATCTAAAAACAAAACACACAGAGGATAGTTCACCATGGAAACAACCTCATGTGCTCTCTGCGGATGCGGCTTCCATAGTCGACCTATCAGAAGCTAGATGTAGTTTGGAGTCAGCCAATTGGAGAAAGGGTGAGAATTTTACATTTGGAACGTTGGCCGGCTCCTTCCAGAACGATGCGCTCAGATTATTCAACACCTCTATCATAAACACTATGCTAACACAAAATCAATTTACATCCTATTAAATCCCATAATAACGTATTTAATTTGTCCCCGGCTCTGAGAAAAAAAAGCATGATTCATCAAGCCTTTAACTCGTTTCCACGGCCTCTCTATGGCATTCTAACAAAACGTTTAATTTAGCTCACATTAGAAAGGAACAAAACCAGTTTTTGAGAGGCCTTTGTTACTGAGATAAGAGTCTGATTAAGAAGGCGTGGTGATCTGAAACACTGCGATGCAATGCTACAGGGTTGTATGTGATGTAGTGCTGTTCTTACGTTGTAGAGAGGGATGTTCATGTAATGTGGCGCTGTTCTTACGTTGCAGAGAGGAATGTTCATGTGATGTGGCGCTGTTCTTACGTTGCAGAGAGGAATGTTCATGTGATGTGGCGCTGTTCTTACGTTGTAGAGAGGGATGTTCATGTGATGTAGTGCTGTTCTTACGTTGTAGAGAGGGATGTTCATGTGATGTAGTGCTGTTCTTACGTTGTAGAGAGGGATGTTCATGTGATGTAGTGCTGTTCTTACGTTGTAGAGAGGGATGTTCATGTGATGTAGTGCTGTTCTTACGTTGTAGAGATGGATGTTCATGTGATGTTGTGCTGTTCTTACGTTGTAGAGAGGGATGTTCATGTGATGTAGTGCTGTTCTTACGTTGTAGAGAGGGATGTTCATGTGATGTAGTGCTGTTCTTACGTTGTAGAGATGGATGTTCATGTGATGTAGTGCTGTTCTTACGTTGTAGAGATGGATGTTCATGTGATGTAGTGCTGTTCTTACGTTGTAGAGAGGGATGTTCATGTGATGTAGTGCTGTTCTTACATTGTAGAGAGGGATGTTCATGTGATGTAGTGCTGTTCTTACGTTGTAGAGAGGGATGTTCATGTGATGTAGTGCTGTTCTTACGTTGTAGAGAGGGATGTTCATGTAATGTGGCGCTGTTCTTTCGTAGCAGAGAGGAATGTTCATGTGATGTGGCGCTGTTCTTACGTCGTAGAGAGGAATGTTCATGTGATGTAGCGCTGTTCTTACGTTGTAGAGAGGGATGTTCATGTGATGTAGTGCTGTTCTTACGTTGTAGAGAGGGATGTTCATGTGATGTAGTGCTGTTCTTACGTTGTAGAGAGGGATGTTCATGTGATGTAGTGCTGTTCTTACGTTGTAGAGAGGGATGTTCATGTGATGTAGTGCTGTTCTTACGTTGTAGAGAGGGATGTTCATGTGATGTAGTGCTGTTCTTACGTTGTAGAGAGGGATGTTCATGTGATGTAGTGCTGTTCTTACGTTGTAGAGAGGGATGTTCATGTGATGTAGTGCTGTTCTTACGTTGTAGAGAGGGATGTTCATGTGATGTAGTGCTGTTCTTACGTTGTAGAGAGGGATGTTCATGTGATGTAGTGCTGTTCTTACGTTGTAGAGAGGGATGTTCATGTGATGTAGTGCTGTTCTTACGTTGTAGAGAGGGATGTTCATGTGATGTAGTGCTGTTCTTACGTTGTAGAGAGGGATGTTCATGTGATGTAGTGCTGTTCTTACGTTGTAGAGAGGGATGTTCATGTGATGTAGTGCTGTTCTTACGTTGTAGAGAGGGATGTTCTTCATAGGCTTGTACTGCTTCAGGGGGTCCATCTTGTACAGGTGCCGGTCTGTGATGAGGACAGCCCGGTTCTCAGACTTGTGGAAACGGTTGATCTGGGAAACACAAAAGGCCTCATCAGTCACCCCACAGGAGCTCCGCACACACATCCAAACACACCACCGGCTGCTACCAGGAAGTGTGTGTGTGTGTGTAAGAGGGATAGGGCACGACCATGCTGTTGCTCTGGTCACGCATCCGTCTAATCAGAAAAAAGATCCAGGAGTTTGATGTTTTTCGTGCCAACGTTAAGTTCTTCCAGAGCAGGTTATGAGAGCTTGTAGAGAGGACGTGTCAGAAGCTTCTAGATGGAATCTGAATTCACAACACACACGCTTCTTTTCACACAAACCCCTTTCTGTACAGTCGGGGACTCGATTGGTTACAGGGACCATCCAAATGACTCAATTATTCAATAATTCCACACATGGTGCAGCAAACACCCGCTGACTTCCCCAGAAATTGCGTGAGCAAGATTCCAAATAATTTTGCCCGCTGTGCGAGAGTGAGAGAGAGAGAGAGAGAGAGAGAGAGAGAGAGAGAGAGAGAGAGAGAGAGAGAGAGAGAAAGAGAGAGAGAGAGAGAGAGAGAGAGAGAGAGAAAGAAAGAGAAAGAGAGACACAGAGGGAGAGAGAGAGACACAGAGAGAGAGAGAGCGATATCAGGACAGTTGGGTGTACACCTGTACCTTGCGCACGTTGCAGGAGAAGAGGATCCTCATGAACTTGTCTTTCCTCTGCAGCTCACTGGAGAGCAGCGTGAAGGAGGAGGCCGTCTCAGGGCTGTCTCTCTTCTGGAGGGAAACAAAGATCCACACACACAATGGACGTCACACCAATTTGTTTCCTCATGAAAGGACAAAGCACTTTACACAGCATTGGGGTTCAGCAAGATCAGAAATTACACTCTTGAGAACTAAGACGTACGTACCAACGGCACATACACAAGCTGTTTTGTCATTTCAACAGTTTCCGTTCTAATGACGCACACACAAGTAGGACTTCTATATCAAAAGCGCACGTTGCTTCCATTGTGTTATTGTCCTCACCAGGTAGTTGCCTTCCCAGGTCCTCTGCAGGCCCAGATCCGCCCTCTGGCCCTTGAGGGCCTCCAGGGTGGCTACCTTGGCCCTCACCTGCAGGGTCTCCTCTGGAGACAGGCCTTTGATCAGGGTCCACGCCCACCACCTGAAGCCCAGACACACACACATCAATACAGCGAATCTCTTTGTTACTGACACCTATCAAGGCAACGCCGCCCAGGGGCGCCCATCCCTGATAGGCGCATCATCTGCCCGTCAACAGACAGATCAGACATTCTTTGGCTCTCTCTCCCTCTCTCTCAACCTCCCTCCCTCCCTTCTACCTCCAAACAGTGCTCACTGAGTTTCAGAATGCAGGTTTTAGGAAAAAAAACCTTGGCGAGGATGAAGGTAGAATACGAGCCCTAGGAGGAAAAATCAATGTTGAGCGCAGCACCTTGGGCTGAAGGAAACATGTGTAAGAGCCTTCAGAGGGACCCAGCTGTGTAGGAAACAACACCCAGGGCCATATAGCACCATGCTAAACCCTCAGCGCACTCACAACACAGGAGCAGAAGAGCTTGGAGTTTCTGCTGTGTGAGTACAGGACGCAAGCAGGAAATGACTCATATCCAGCCCTATATATAATGAGTGTGTGTGTTGGCGTACCTGTGTTCATGTATATCTGTAGGCGATTGAGAGAAGTGTGTGTGTGTGCGCGTGCCTGAATAACATCTTGTCTTTTTACCTGCCGTAGATGCTCCTCAGTGCTTCTTCAAACCGCCGCAGGACTTTGGGTGGCGTGGGCCACTTGACGTGTCTCCCGTAGTCCTTCATGGACTGCACATTTTTGAAGCGCCGGTTGACCTCCCGGATGTAGGACTTGACCTTGTAGCGGCGGTAGGCCCGGAGGATGATGAGTGCGGCTCGCATGCGCCTGTAACGCATCCTGGCGATGGTGCCACGCCACACCTGGGAAATCACACCACAGGTGAGACCAGGAACATGGTCACATGGTCTGCATGGAACATGGTCACATGGTCTGCATGGAACATGGTCTAATCATACACCATCAATATGTGGTATTCTGTGATACTGAATCACGTTTACTGCCTGTGTGCATATTCATAAAGTGATAAATCACTTTATACACACAGTTTAAATCATTTCTTTGTTACGTTATTTATAGTGACATTATTTCCTATGTATTCTTGGTTTCTAAAAGCCATGAATCTGTATTTCAGAACAAAAAAAGCCCAACCACTTTAACAAACACTCACAAACACTCACAAACACGTGAGTGCACAGTGGAGTGTTTGTGAGAGGCTCACATGCCCAGAGCCTGTGTAACCACACACATCAGCTGTACAGCTATCAGCCCCTCTAAGACATGAATAATAGATGGTAGAGAGACCCTGGGGAGCCATAGCTCCTGGGCCTCTCTCTCTCTAGGACCACTACCATATGCTCCCTTCTACTTCCTGATTCATGGAGACCCCTCCAAGAGTAGTTAACACAATGTAAGCTCAAAATGATAACTCTTAATTGCGAGGATGTCTAGGCACGAGTCTATGCTGATAAGGGCGGGGGTACGGGGTTAGGGCGAGGGTTTTTAAAATTCAAATACATGCCCAATGGTAATGTGGAGATGATGAATATTTCATCTCTAATGTAAGTGTGAGGACCTTTCCGAGAACAAAAGGCAGTTTTTCTTTGTCTGCACATGAAACGTGCTGGGGCTCTCCACCTGAAGAGGCCGGCTGGATTTTCATTAGCAGTCCTGAGGATGAGAGGACTGGATCTTGACTCCAGGGGATAACAGATTAAATGGTGCCATTCCCCTGGCTCCCCTTCTCTCCTGCCAGACCGGTATCCATCCAACGTGGTGAACTGTCACCAGAGGCCACACAAAGGAAGCTCCTCTGCGGTGCCTCTCGGTGGTGGGCCCACTGTTATTATATATAGGGAGTCAGGTGGCTGAGTGGTGAGGGATTCGGGCTAGTAATCCGAAGGTTGCCAGTTCGATTCCCGGTCATGCTAACTGACGTTGTGTCCTTGGGCAAGGCACTTCACCCTACTTGCCTCGGGGGAATGTCCCTGTACTTACTGTAAGTCGCTCTGGATAAGAGCGTCTGCCAAATGAATAAATGTAATGTAATGTAAATGTATTGACGGGTTCAGTCGACATCCCAGTTCCAGTCCAGGCAGCTCCACAGGAGCCCTCCTACCAGAAGCTCCAGCACACAGAGATCAGTCAAGGACAGCCTGACAGGAACCTGAACCCTACTGTCCCTTAATGATGACCTCGCACCCCCAGAATCCAGCCTCCATCCCCACCCCACGCGCTGCAGCCCTCGGTGACTGGGGACGGGGGGGTGATACATATTCAACACAGCCGCCGAGCCCTGTGACAACACACACACACACACACAGTGGAGGAGCAGCTCTCCCACATGAGTGAGATGTTGATGAGATGAATGAATTCTTTCAGCCCCCGCCGTATTAGAGATTTATATCTTTTCAGATTTAGATTTCATCAGAAGTTCAGGGGAATTAAGCCTTTTCTTAGGGCCGTGCTTTAAGATGGTATGGAGAGATTGTGTAGTAGAATAGAGAAAAGGAGATTGCTTCAGGGACCTGTGTGTATTCTAGTTGTGAGACTGGTGGAATTTAAAAAGGAACTCCCATACCGTCTGCCTGTCCAGTTAACTCACTTCCTTTTTACATTTCCACCTTAATTCATTTTCAGAGCAACTAATGTTCTGGAGATAGGAAATGTTTAAACCACTCAAGCTTAAAAAACAAGCTCACAGTTGGCATTGCTACCCTTTTCTTACACTCATGTGGAGTACAACCATGTAACAGGGACACGACGGCATATGGCAACTGTAGATTGTCTGCAACAGCACAGTCATAACAATGCCTGCATCAGACCCACCACTGTAGGTAGCTGCTAATGCCTGCTGTGGATGGAGCAGGAATTAGCATGCAGATGGCTCGAGCGGAAGGTGAACGTGGGCGTCCAGAGAGCATAAAGCAACATGAGATCAGATAAATCCTGACGTAATCTGAATCTATTATCTTAAGCCTGTTAAGATATACGACAGGTAAATGGAGGGAAGGGGGTGACACACACACACACACAGACACACACACAGACACACACACACACACACAGACAAACACACAACCTTCCCTCCCACACACACTCCATCGGGCGACTGCGCTTAAACAAAGAGGCAGGCGGTGTGGGATTATCACCAGCGAGAAGGCGGGGTGCGAAGATGACACCCAGGGGATGCTGGGTAAATCAGGCCAATAACAAGGCCCGTCAGCCCTCCCGGCCAATAAAGCCATCTGATCAGCCTTTTAGAGACACTGCCATCATGGTGTTGCTTCCCTATGCTCCGGGCTGCTAGATTTACGACCTCATCAAAGCCAATTTGGGGATCTCTACAGCCCAGATTGCTAGGGCTTTATTAGGGGCTCCGAAATGCATTCTGGGTAAAAGCCATCACAAATTACGCATACCCAGACACTGGCTGGGCTTCTGAGAGTGCAAACGGGTTTAGGATCAGACACAAAGCGACACAACTGACCCTACAGTCGGGCACACGGAATCCATAACTACCGCATGTGTTTATTGAATCAGAATCAGAATGGGTTTTATTCACCATGAAAGTTTGCACAGATAAGGATTTTGCTTTAGCAGAAGGTGCTTACATTAAACATTTAAGGAATCTTAAAATTAAATATGAGGACTAACTATACTGAGGGTACATAACTAACTAGGACTGCACTTTACAGGCAAACAATCCAAAATGGACCAGCATCATTTGGCTTCCCAGTTGGCCCTTTCAATCTTGTGACCAAATAACAGTTTCCCACTGGAAACAACTCAACAAATGAGACATGGAGGAGATGGATAGCCTGCTTGGCCTGGCTGACACACATGACTGCTACCCGGTGCTGGAGCCCTATTTCCCCATCGCCCAGGGACATCCGGGTGGCTTTTCAGTGACACGCTCAATACAGCCAGTGTGTGGAGGAGGAGGGAGGCGGAGTGGGTGACACAGTTTAGCAGGGGCACAACACCCTCTGACCTCAGGCCGTCACCAGGGAGACTGGGCCCAGGCACGAGCCAATGAGAATTAGCATAAATCAATAGAGCTTTGGGATGATCGGCGCGGGGCAGAGCGGATTACAGACACCCAGACATTTGACGTCTTCCCCATCACACTCCAGCATCATCACCGACATTAAGGGGACCGTGATCACACAGTTAGAATCAAGGTGTAGTTCTGTCAGGAATTTGAGAGATTTCGTACCATTGACAGATGACATTGACTTGAATGAATTATAAAGAAGAGGAAAAAAGATTGACTTTGAATATCTCTTGAAGCTCTCTATCACTTTAGTAGACGGAGAAAGCAATTTGAGTCTTGAACAAAGTCACAAGGATTCATGCAAGGCCATTGCAACACTAAGGGCAAAACAATATATTGTACAGTGTATGATAGGGACTTGCAGGACCGCAAAGCTGCTGAAATTCCTGGATATTTTGAGAGAGAGAGAGAGAGAGAGAGAGAGAGAGAGAGAGAGAGAGAGAAAGAGAGAAAGAGCTGATTCCAGAAGGATTTAGAGAATGGCAAGTGAAGGTCATATCGGTAGAAAGCAAGACACTTTGGCTTTTCGCCAAACCTTGGTTGCTATGGTGAGAGCCCCTTGGCTGTTCTAGCCATCACTATGTCTGTGATTCTTTCTGACTACCAGTGGCTAGTTCCCAATGTACAACCATAGACACGTTATTCTATTTTGCAACTAGTCTGCATATTTTTATGCAGGATTTGCCCCTTTACCCCCCCCCCCCCCCATGAATCAAACGATGCAGTAGACTACAGTAATTGTGTTCTGGGTTTCTATTTTCAACTGTGGGAAGCTGTGGTGAGGTAGGTTGCTTCCCAAAGGGAACACTCAGTTTGTCTCAGTGTTAAGCTGGCGGGATCAAAGACGTGAGGATAACAGAAGTGCAGAAACACAGAGAGAGAGGAAGGGAACAATCCTGCTACTATTCATCAAAGTCCTCCTCAATGATATCCAGGTATTCCACTGTGCCTTGGCGCTGCCATTGACAAATACAGTATGAAAGACAGGAGAGAGAGGCTGGGGTGAGAGAGGGAGAGAGGGACTAGGTGAGCGAGAGAGAGTTGGTTTGGTGTTTTATGTAACAGTATGCCTTTAGAGGTGAGGCATACTGAAGTGTATTGCAGGTGTCATGGTGTTGTAATGTACTGTAAGCAGCAGCAGAATGCCGGGCATGTTTGATAACGGCTGTGTCACAAGCTAGGGGATCGTCTTTCTGCTGAGGCTGGGGAGGAGGCTGGGGAGGAGGCTGGGGAGGACGCTGGGGAGGAGGCTGGGGAGGAGGCTGGGGAGGAGGCTGGGGAGGAGGCTGGGGAGGAGGCTGGGGAGGAGGCTGGGGAGGAGGCTGGGGAGAAGGCTGGGGAGGAGGCTGGGGAGGGAGGGGGATGAGGAGAGGGATCAGTTCTGGCTGGTTAGGCAGACACGGAGCGAGCTAGCTAGTCTCCAGCCCCGACTGATAAAACCACAGTAACACAGCCACATGTAAAGCTTTCAGAAGCAATTAAACCTTAAGCTCGCAATACACATGGGACCTCCCTCCTAGTCTTTCGTCAACCCCTGCAAAGGCTACTACTGACTGACACTGTGATGAGGATGGCTGAGCTTAAGATGTATGAAATATTCATTTAAGAAGAGGGGGGGGAGCTCATGAATAATTCAAACATCTGTATTTATGTTGGACTGAGGTATTTTAGTCCCTGTTAGCCTTTAACGGGCCTGAGGGTTCTCTAGGCTTGGGATTGGCTGGTGGAATATAATGATGCGTGTTCTGAACAGGCTGCTCCTGTGGACGAGATGTGGGTCACTCATAGAGAGATGGAGAGCAATCAGTTGTAATAGGACCAGGGCTGAGAGCTGTGGACGGGATTCAGAGGATCCTGGGTTCTGGTGGGCAGCCTCGGGGAACAACGCAGAGCCGGAGCGGAACGGCTTAGGCGAGGAAAGCAGGAGAACGGGGCGGAAACGAGGAGCGACGGAGAGAAAGGCAGCGTGAAATGAGCCTGTGAAAGAGTCGGGATCTGTGTCTCCTTCCTCCTCCCTCTCTCACTTTCTGTCCATCCCCCTCCCCCCTCCTCCAGCTAGCATCCCCTCCCCCCTCCTCCAGCTAGCATCTCCTCCCCCCTCCTCTAGCTAGCATCCCCTCCCCCCTCCTCTAGCTAGCATCCCCTCCCACTCCCTGGAGGAGTAGAGGTTACGCTCATTTAAGGAGCTAAAAGGAGGGGGAAAGGAGGAGGAAAGTACACAATGTACCCTGGTTCTCTGCATGAGGAACCATGGAGAGCGCCACCTTAAATCTCCCGTTCCTTGGTCCTAACGTCGGAGCCCTCAGCCTGGTTGTGACCCAGGCTACTACGGGCATCTGCAGGGAGCTGTCAGGGGGATGGGAAGAGAGTGAGAGCTCCTGGAGCAGGCTCCGGTACCCTTGGCAGAATGGGCCCAGTTGGCGTAAGCCTCAGTTGTGTGCCAGGTGCTGATAAGGGGATTGCTTGGCACAGATGCCGAGCCCTAGTTTAGGCCTGATCTGTTTGTGAGGGAGACATAGAGTCAATACCTCAGTCAGTGGGTTTACTATAAATGTGTGCGCCTTTCATCATCTTGACATTGACTGAGGTCAGGACTAAATGATCTCTTCACAACACATTCAATGTGAAAAACCTTTAGTCTGTGATGTTTGTTTTAGTAAAAAAACAAAAAACCTGTTATCACCTCGGGGCTTTCTGCTTGGTTATCAAAGCATGAACATCCTTTGAGATAATATGAGATAGGGTTATCCTTAGGGAACAGCAGGAACATGAGTCCAGCATGTCTGGGAGCCAACCAACAAATTATGATCAATACAGAGGTCAAAAAATCTAAGAGATCAATTTGGTTGATCCGACCCTCTGATGTGTGAAACCACAGGCTGGTGGTCTGATCGCACCACAGTCCTTGGAGAGAGATTATCCAAGACAAGGTATTGTAATGGAATCTTCTCACATATTTTTCATGCAATAACATTGTGGGTGAGCAGTCAATCTTCATTCTGCAAGAACAGCACTTATACAAGATGACGAGGAAGGACTGCAACAGGGATTCAAACCTCAAACCACCCAGGCGAACCAGGACACCTGCTACGGCACAATGTGGACAAACAGATGTTAGGATCACCCGTCCCTTCAATCACGCAGATCCTTTGAGAAGAGCATTACATTTACATTTAGTCATTTAGCAGACACTCTTATCCAGAGCGACTTACAGTAAGTACAGGGACATTCCCCCGAGGCAAGTAGGGTTAAGTGCCTTGCCCAAGGACACAACATCATTTTTCACTGCCGGGGAATCGAACCAGCAACCTTCTGATTACTAGCCCGATTCCCTAACCGCTCAGCCACCTGACTCCCAGAGCAGACAGACAAATGGAGCAAGTCTGACAGCAAACTAAGCCTGCGAGCAAAACGACATCCTTCACTTGCCACAAACTCATTTCCGATGCATCAACAGTGTTTTTATACTGGACTGGTGAAGGTGTCTTGTAAGACACGTCATAGCGCACGCTACATCATTACACCCTGCGGAGAACCAGCCCACCCTCAGCTGTCGGAAACTCAGCCATGCAGCATTTGGTGACAGTCTACTAAAAGAGAGAAGATGGCAGGGGAATCCAATTTCCATATCCCAACATCCCTCATCACACTTAAAGTGGAAATAGTGTGTGTATAATGTTGTTCAAGACAGAGCAATAACTTGAATGTATGTTGAGGTCTGTGCCTCCGTATCATAAAACTGTCAATATGATGAAGCAGTTCATGTACGTCTTTGTTTATCTATAGCCACGAGCGACTACCTGATATAATGGGGAGCTGGACCAAGATCTATACTGCTCTCGTAATCCCCTGTGTTTGCATCTAACGTTAAAGTGAACATTCACCATCTCAGGGCTCCTTCAACCGTGTATCCCATGCAGTAATGAGCCACTGTTAGTTTTTATTCTGTTTTTAGAGAGAGAGAGAGAGAGAGAGAGAGAGAGAGAGAGAGAGAGATAGAGAGAGAGAGACTAGGTGAGAGAGAAAGGGAGAGAGAGACCAGGTGAGAGAGGGAGAGAGAGAGCTAACACCATAATGGCGCAATATTACTTAAGCACCAAAAATAACACAATGCCATAACAACACACATGCATGTCAAGAGCTTTCTCTCCGAGTTTCTCCCATCTCTGGAGTTTTCATATGCAAAACTCGGCCTTGTGAATTTCAATGAGAAACACAATCCGGGTAGCAACAAGATAATGAGGTCACCGGATAATAGGTATCTTCAAATGGCAATCAGCCGCAGACAGATGTTTGCGAGGGAGTCTCTTCTAATCTGTGTCAGCACAGCGCTCAACACGAGCACAGCACATCCACTGCAGAGCGCGTGGGTTGGATACAGATATAAAGGTTGTGCATATGGGCTGGTCACATCCACAAAGTAAGAGGTGCCATGGGAAAACCAGCTTAGACCAGGCAAGCTGTGTCGACACAACACAAACAACTCATTTGGAAGTGCTAGTTCATCACCACGTGCTGTTTGGAGAATGACAGTTGACACAGTAAACCCTCCCATGTCCTTAACCTCTGAACCCCTACTCCCCGACACACACTACTGTATGCAGCGATCGACAGACAAGAGAGGGCCTAGGCTAAGACGCGAGCTGACCTTCTGGAGGAAAAGGACGATCCTGGTGACCATGTCGGTCCTCTGGTCCTCCAGGCTGAAGAGGGTGCGGGGCGTGCGGATGAACACCTTGGTGTTGCCGTACGCCACGTCATGGTCGAAGCCGCAGCCCTGCAGGAGACGTCTGACCGCCTCCTTGTCTGACGACAGGTCGTGGTTGGGCCAGGTGAACTCTGAGATCATCTTGTACCTGGGATGGAGGAAGAGGGGGAGGAGGAGGGGGAGGAGGAGGGTTAAGGATGAGTCACAGGAGGACAGCGCAGCCATACCTTCTGTCCTCCATTTTTCTTGGTTTCAATTGTTGTAGCTTTGGTCGTCATTTAGTCATTCAAGAAACAAACAGAGCCTCCTCTCCAAAAAAGACACTTTGGACGTGTTCACCTTGGTTTCACGTCACTGAAAGCCCAAGCTTTGTTTGGTAGCTTGGGAGGTGAGTCATGCCAGGGAAGTGAGTCAGGCCAGAGAAGAACACAACCAGACCACGTGAGAAACAGAAGGGATGGACAGACTGAAAAGAGACTGAAACAAACTTTTATCTCTGCCAAGACGAGCCCAAACACTGTCACCAGGCCTGTGGACATAGTCCTGCAGCAGTCATTTCACAGTCCTTAGGCTGCCAGACAATGACTGATCCAACCCATGATTTGAGGGAGGCAGCTAGAAAGGTTGTAAGTGTTTTTTACAAAACTATCATGCTGTTACCTAATCCCCTTTAACCTTCCCAGGGTAGGGTAGCAGGGGAACGGGACAACAGGAACACGACCAGAGCCATTATGTCCATGTGCGTGTAACTGTGGGGATCTAGTCCTGATCTGCCATTTGGGGAAACGCCTTAGAGCCTGGACTGTTGAAAATCCTTCTGACACAGTCAAATACCAGAGCTCCTTAAAACCAATGACAGGCCAAGATCAGATCTCACATTCCGTACAAAATCAAAAGGAGCGTGTGTGTGTCGAGCGGATCTGGTTAAATCCGATGCCGAGTTCCTGCAGTGACGTCCTTGCTGTCGCACAAGCGCCCACTCTGCGTCTGGGGACAGACGAGATGTGACGTGTGACCCAGGTCCTCTGCATAGTGGCCGCTCTGCCCACCTCTCCTCCACGTTACAAGTCGAGCCCCAGAGAGGGCTGTGGCATGTGCTGTGATCAGAAACTCCTTTCATGTTAAAGACCAAGCAGAGCAAACACTTGTCAATAATGAATGAACCAACTGCAGGCTAGATACAGATAGAGAGGTATAGATGAATAAGTCTCATGTCAATAGTGGGCCGAGCAGTAGCGTTTTTTTGGCAGTGATGATCGATCCTTCCTCACACAAGCCAAAGTAAAAGTTGTCTTACTCCACATTCAAGCGCACCAACTCTACTCTGACTCAAAAGCAATTCACTGTTAAGCAGTGCTGTAGGGCTGGTCCTGGTGTAGAGCAGTGTAAACACTGTACTGTCCTGGTGTAGGGCAGTGTAAACACTGTACTGTCCTGGTGTAGGGCAGTGTAAACACTGTACTGTCCTGGTGTAGGGCAGTGTTAACACTGTACTGTCCTGGTCTAGGGCAGTGTAAACACTGTACTGTCCTGGTGTAGGGCAGTGTAAACACTGTACTGTCCTGGTGTAGGGCAGTGTAAACACTGTACTGTCCTGGTGTAGGGCAGTGTTAACACTGTACTGTCCTGGTCTAGGGCAGTGTAAACACTGCACTGGCAGAAGTGACCAGTCAGGTGTGAGATTGGCCGAACAGCTCCCGACTACCTCCTTGAGAGAGGATGTTAGAGACAGAGCCGAGGCTCCGCTCAGACCCCCTCCCACCAGGAGACGACCTCCTCCTCCCCCCAGACTGGATCATGGCGTGGGCCGTACCTCTGGAGGAAGCGTGGGTAGGTCTGGCGGTTGGCGAAGCCGGCCCTGCGCACTCGTACGTTCTCCAGCAGGCCCAGGTACTCCACCTGGTGACGGCAGCGCTCCTGCTCAAACAGCAGGGGGGACTTGACCTCGTTAGGCTTGATGCAGCGGACGTAGTAGGGCTCCTGAACACCAGGGGGCGATGTTTAGAAAATGTGCCCGCCATTGAAAGTACTAGCTTAGCTTAGCTACATAGGCTCTGACACAACCCCATGAGATGGGGTTGTGTCAGAGCCTACGTGGGGTTGTGTCAGAGCCTACGTAGCTAAGCTAAGCTAGTACTTTCAAACAATGTAACAAACAAGAATTGGCCAGAAACAGATACCATATATAAGTGGACACAGAGAAATTGCCTTATTACTGAGTGTCTATGTCTAACAGGTTAGGAGACAGAGGCTTGGTCCCTCCCCCTCACCTTGCATGCCAGGTTCTCCACCAATGAGATCATGGAGTTCTTGAAAAGGGTGGCGGCCGTCAGGGGTCGCTTGGTGACCTCTGTGATGCTCAGCTTGCCCTCAGGCCACATGTTCTTCAGAACTGGGTTCGAACTACGGAGAGAGAGGGAGGGAGGAGGAGAAGGAAGAGAGGAGAGGTGGAGACAGATCAGTGAGGGACGAGAGGATGATATACTATGAAGAGAAGAGCAGAGGTTGGTATATTCTGTGTGAAGAGTCTGACCTGTTATACAAGAGCCTCTTGAAGTCCTGGAAGAGCGTGTCTTTGTTTTTGTCGATAAAACTAACTACAGAGTACCTGTAAAACACACACACTTGATTCAGCCCCTGTGTATTTTAAACGGGCCTGTTAAATGACACCAGCAATACCTCATCCCTCCTTGGAGACGATTACAACAAAACGAATCCCAGACAAAGTTGCCCAAAATCCTGTTTTAGTGTGAAGTGTCTGAGCCATCTGTGGGCTAAGTGTTCCCGACCCAGGAGGAAACCAGAGCCTTCCAGGGCCTGTCTCTCAGTGCTGAGTGCTCCCTGCAGCAGCCAGTGTAGGCAGGCAGGATGCAGGGAGCACCTCCGAGTCCTGGAGGGGGATTTATAGCCAGCTCGTGTCAGAAGCCATATATTAACCACGGGGAAGACCGCCATGATGACTGAATGACATAATGTGGCGCTGTATACCTATTTATTTCCTGACACATTCTGATGAGGTCTTATTCTAAAATGGAGCTCTTTCCTGATATTTTGTCAGTTAAGGCATTCCAAAAAAGACAGTAAAATTGTTAGGCCTTTAGTTCTAGAAACAGGCCTTAATTTATACTGGATGTATAGAGCCTGAATGACATTAGAATACTCTAGATTATACTGCTAACACTGTTCTTAATGAGAGCTTTCCTAACAAGGTAATTGCATGCCATTGTGATATGCAATAACAATTAGATACTTACACAACGTCGCCTGCATAGTGGCGGATTCGGAAGTCTCTGTCAAACTCCAAACTCTTGTCAGTCGGGGACAGCTAAGGTTAGAGTGAGAGAGGTAGAGAGAGAGAAGGGGGAGGGCAAGACAGAGAGAGCGGAGGGAGAGAGAGAGAGTCACTTATTGACATTAATGCAGAGGCTGCCATTTTCCTAGCGCTACCATTTACATGTAGTCATTTAGCAGAAGCTCTTATCCAGAGTGACTTACAGTAAGTACAGGGACATTCCCCCGAGGCAAGTAGGGTGAAGTGCCTTGCCCAAGGACACAACGTCATTTGACACGGCCGGGGAATCGAACCTTCTGATTACCAGCCCGATTCTCTAACCGCTCAGCCACCTGACCATGACTACTAGGATTCCAGATGTGCTATGCTGTTTACTGGAAAGCAGCCGCCGCCCTCATCCCTGTCTGGCCCAATATAGCCTGGCCGGCTCCACCCATTAGTGCAGGGAGGAGAGGAGGCAGTGGTGCAGAAAACAAGGCTGCAAAAATACTAGCAGTCAGATGGGATACATTCTAGCTACTCCCACACTAGATGGATGAGAGAGAGAGAGACGTTCTTAGGTGACGGAAGTGTCAGAATGGAGATTCGGGAGAAGGGGGCAAAGGCAGAACGAGAGGAGAGAGAGAGAGAGAGAGAGAGAGAGAGGAGAGAGAGAGAGAGAGAGAGAGAGAGAGAGAGAGAGAGAGGAGAGATAGAGAGAGTGAGTAGGAGAGAGAGAGAGGAGAGAGAGAGAGAAGAGGAGAGAGAAGAGAGAGAGAGAGAGAGAGAGAGAGATGGAGAGAGAGAGAGAGAGAGAGAGAGAGAGAGAGGCTCAAGAGCTGGTAGTGATGATGAATCTGTGCATTTGAATTGAATATGCTGTGTGTTGTGTGTGTGTGTGTGTGTGTGAGTGTGTGTGAGTGTGAGAGTGCTGCAGTGGGAGCTGCTACTGATGACTGTATGTAGGCCACTGGTGGAGTGGAGGGAAGGGGCAGAGGTGACAGGAAATGCAGGGGGTCTGCTGCAGCCCTACCACACCTCCTTAATGAGCGTGTGTGTGTGTGTGTGTGGGTACACAGTGAGTGACTCATCCATATGCACGTCGAAATTCATGCGACTGTGACTGACTTGCAAGCTGAATAAGTGAGCTAAATGTATATATTTTTATTTTATTGGTATCCACAGCATTACAGAGAGTATTCACATTGAAAGTCACCTTGTATCTTTTTTGAGAATTGTACATTCTCAAAGCATGGTAAGCAACCTAAATGTATATTTAAATGCATACGTTCCGGGTGAACTTTATGACGAGACCAGCACTGTCCTCAGCCTGAGGCCAGACTCTAGGACCCTGAAGGCGCCAGAGGCTGCCCAGTGGGTACATGGGACCTTGAAGTTACTCACTGAGTGAAGTTACATAAGACCCACTGCCATTCATAAAACATGGCGCTGACGAGAGAGGCATCCCATGTCATTATACGACAAGGCAGAACTGATTAGCAGACAGAATAGGCCTGAGGCATTGAGAAGATTAGAGGAACTGGCGACAAATGATCCAGAACACCCTCTAAGCTCTCACAGACAGAAAGTTCTATAAAAAGGAGAACAGGGTGTATGAAGGAACAGAGATAGAGATGTAAAAATGTCTCTTTCTTCTTCTTCGGAACGTTCTACCCCAATGGTGTTGCTATTGTTAGGGCCAATGCTGTTCCCAGGGTTTGAGAGACGAGGATGACTCATGGAGCCCAGGGTGGGCTCACACAGGAAGCAGGAGAGAAGGCAGTCCCTTAAGAGAGGTGCTAGGACGGGAGAACATGTCACAGACGCGCTCAGACGACGGCAGTACACTCACACAGCAAAGTCACGCTGGAAACATTTAGAAAGGGGACGTTTTGTGACTGGATGTTTGTGCTTAGGAATAACAATACAGGTACATCTGAACATAATTCAGTTGGTACAGTATCTTGCACAGAAATGACTTCAATCGTTTTACTTGGATTTGGTGACAGCAAATTCTGCACATTGATGACATTGTGACAACAACAGGTAACATGTCAGGTGATTAGGGAAGGAAGTGCAGCTCCACATCCAGGCAGATGGCCCAGACAGATGTCTGTGTGCTGTGTGAGGGACAATTAAGGCCCACTGAGACTAGGGCTGGGATCTAGTGGGGACAAACCTCCAAGCACTGCCAGACACACCAACACACAGTTTGCCAGTCCGACACACAGTGTGCCAGCCAGCCCTCCCAAAAAGATATAGGCCTACAGCCAGCCAGTCAGACAGGCGAACAGATAAGACAGACAGGCACACAGATAAGACAGACAGACAGGCACACATATAAGACAGACAGACGGGCACACATATAAGACAGACAGACAGGCACACAGATAAGACAGACAGACAGGCACACAGATAAGACAGACAGACGAGGTGGCAGACATGGAAACAGACATGAATAGCAGAAATGGAGGCAGTAAGATTGGGTCTGCTGTAAGCTTCAGTTGTCCTCATCCTCATCTTTCACACACAATCAGAGCCACTCCTCACACACCCACACACAATGCCAGTGCCAGCTACACTATTAGCACCTCCCTCTCTGTCTGTCTGAAACACTGGATAAGACCGGAGGAGAGGGGATGAGGGAAGCTGAGGAACAGAGGGGACAATGGAAAAGATGATGGAGGGATGAGGGCCAAAACAATAGATGAGAAAAAAATGAAGTTGGGAGCATATAAAGAGAGAGAGAGAGCGAGTTAGAGATGTATGGACAGTGGTCTACAAAATAAAAAGAAAGGGATTAGGAGGAGCGGTTACCATGTCGTGTTAAAGCCTCTAAATTCCTCTTTTATTAAACAGAGAGATGAGAGGAGAGAGGCAGGGGCTGAGGACAGCCGCCTCCCAGGTACCCAGAGGACTGAGGCAGGGCTGAGGAGAGCAGCCTCCCAGGTACCCAGAGGACTGAGGCAGGGCTGAGGACAGCAGCCTCCCAGGTACCCAGAGGACTGAGGCAGGGCTGAGGAGAGCAGCCTCCCAGGTACCCAGAGGACTGAGGCAGGGCTGAGGACAGCAGCCTCCCAGGTACCCAGAGGACTGAGGCAGGGCTGAGGACAGCAGCCTCCCAGGTACCCAGAGGACTGAGGCAGGGCTGAGGACAGCAGCCTCCCAGGTACCCAGAGGACTGAGGCAGGGCTGAGGACAGCAGCCTCCCAGGTACCCAGAGGACTGAGGCAGGGCTGAGGACAGCAGCCTCCCAGGTACCCAGAGGACTGAGGCAGGGAGGGGGAGGGGCCAAAGAGAAGAATCTTCTAGCATATTTACCAACTCAAACATACTCACGTATATTCAAGTGGTGAATAAATATGTGAATATTGACAAGGAAATCTACATTTTCAGTACATTTACAATTCTGTAGAAAAAACACTTCATTATCTGACAGTCAGACAAGAGCGACACCAAATTCCAATAACACCATACTGCACAAACACTTATAATAACATGGTATGGCCTTGTTCAGTGTCACATTCATTATGAGATGAATGACCGCAGCAACACCGAGTTTTGAATTAGAAAATCTATTGTACACATTTGCAGTGTTTGCTAACCAAATGTGCCAGACCAACCTTACTGCTGCTGTGTACATACAGTAGTATACATGAGAAGCCTTTGTGTTTTCTAACACCCTGGTGTTTAACTGGGTGGACAGCTTTTACAACAAGACCCCTGCTGTCACCTCAGCACCTGCCGTTTCTCATCCTCCTGCCCAGTTCACACCCTGTAGCCTCTCCCTCTCTCCCTCTCTCCCTCTCTCCCTCTCTCCCTCTCTCTCTCTCTCTCTCTCTCTCTCTCTCTCCTCTCTCTCTCCCCTCCTCTCCTCTCCCTCTCCCTCTCCCTCTCCCTCTCTCTCCCTCTCCCTATATCCCTCCCTCTCTCTCTCTCTCTCTCTTTCTCTCCCTCTATCCCTCCCTCTCTCCCTCCCCTCTCTCCCTCCCTCTCTCTATCCCTCCCTCCCTCTCTCTCTCTCTCTGTCTCTCTGTCTCTCTGTCTCTCCCTCTATCCCTCCCTCGTCTCTCCTCTCCTCAACGGCCATCCTGCTCACCACCTGTGCTTCTCGCCCCCTCCCCTCTGCCTCAGATGGCACCTGCAGGGACAGGCCCCAGCGCTGCCAGCCCGGCCCGACGGGCTCCAAACCTGTCACTCAACCGCACTCAGAGCCCTGCAGAAGGAGGGATTAGAACCCAGCGCCTCCCAGGCAACACACATGCTCCAGCTGGCTGGGTGTTGAGCATCAGAACCTCCACTGCCTCTCTGGGTAACCTTCTGGCTGTCTCAAAACCACCCCCACCAATCAAGACGTCTCACTGACCGGGAAACGGCGAAACCTGATATGAAATGCATCCCGGATCCTAAAAGGGATCCGAAAGCAGAGTGCTGATGGGAGGAGCTCTTTCTCCTCTAAATCACATCCCTGTTAGTGTCCTCCCAGCCTCTCAAGAGCTTGTGCTCACTCTAGCTAATGAACAGCCCATTCTCCTTATTTGCGGGCACCACCACATGGCCTGTGAAAGCTTGATCACTCAACACGGCCTCTAGTACATGTACAGGCACACGCACACATACACACACACACACACACACACACAAACCATCAGCATCAGCACCTGAACAAAGCATGTGCAGAAAGAGCAGAGAGCAGGTTCAGAGGGTAGATACAGTTAACAAGGGAGGGAGAGAGAGAGAGATGAAGGAGAGAGGGACAAAGAAGGAGAAAGAGAGAGAGAAAGAAAGCGAGAGAAAGAGCGAGAGGTAGAAGGAAGAGAAGGGTATCGATGCTGCTGTGACTTGCCTTCCCAGCAGGAATAACCGTGTCAGCAAATAATTTATAGAGTTAAAAAAAAAACACATCTGGGAGGATCAAAGCGACTTGAGGAAACAGCTGAGCAGGGCGGATGGTAGGGAGAAGCAGGAAGACTTCCACAAACGCTGCAGTGTAGGTCACAAACACTGGTGTACATGCAATAAAGAGGTAGCGCTTCCGGGAGCAAAACAAACTTCAGTTGGAATAAGTGGTGCAAAGCCCCGAATATGTAAATAACCAGAAATACAACTTGCGAATGTGATGAAAACATGCATAATTATTGATTTCATCAGGGTGTTTTTGATACTGAAGGGATATAGATACTGTGTGAGGCGTTCACAGGAAGATGGCGGGGATATTTCCACAGAGACAACACAATGATAGAAGCTGCCCCACCAGATGAGGAAGAGGGACTGGGGAGACCTGCATGAACGAGGCTTCTTTTCACTTCCTGACCACTTCTGACACCCCTTCATCGCTGTGGAAAACTCAGGCACAAACAAAATGAACTTTAAATGTCCTAGCCTATCATCCTGTCGCACTTTCATCTGAGAAAAAGCTCTGTATAAACAAGCCTGGAGCTCCCTGGCTTCAAACGCCTGCGATTAATACATAACAGGCCTGACAAGACTGGAGGCCAATGAAAGAGATGCATCACCAGACTCAGAGAGCAGCCGTACAAGTGGAGATGTGTAGGAGCTTTTAAAGACGAGACCGACTCCGACGTTGATCAAGCTTTTCACAGTTTCCCCGTCTCTGATCTGGGATGAGAGGCCTATGCTGGGGGCAGGACAGTCCGTGTGTGCGTGCGTGCGTGGGTGTGTGTTTGTGTGTGTGTGTGTGTGTGTGTGTGTGTGTGTGTGTGAGAGTGACAGAACGTCTGAAGTGCATAGGGGAGAATAACACCGGATAGTGTGTCTAAATGTGCGTGTGAGTTTGGTGGTGTACAGCACGCGACAAGCCGTCAGGAGAGCGCCCTGCTGTCTGGCGGGACTCGGTGCCACGGACGAGTGAGAGCATCACTTCAGACAAGACAGCGCAGCTCTCATTACAGGCTAATCCGGTGTGATGGTGCTGCCTCTCTCCCACTCTTTCTCCATCTTGCACGCCCACTAGCTTGCCCTCTCTCTCTCTCTATCTCTCCCTCTCTCCCTCTTCAGCATCTCTACATTCCCCTCCACAGCGCTCTCCGTCTGCTTTCATATGCAGCACCCGTCTCTTCGCATCTCTTCCTTTTCTATCTCACCTTCACAGGTTTTTCTCTTCTCACCCCCTCCATTTCAAGCTCTCACACTTCCTCTTGTCTTCCTCTCGTCTTCTCCCTGTTCCCTTTTTTCTCACTTCCTCTTCCAACTCTCCCACTCCCCGTTTCCACACACCTCCCCGTTTCCACACCAACACGAGATTTCATGTTAGTGTGGAAACTGCGATGCTGAGAAATGGCCTGGGGTCTTTGAAGTCTGCAGAGCCTTCACACATCCTGAACCTGCTAGCAATAAACATTCTCAAAGTTTCAGAAGCCGAGTGCTTGTCGAGCGCGGGGCATGTAGTGAGGGGAATCTGTGCATCTGGAAAGATCCCTCGGTGCACGATAGATGTGCCTCTGAGCACCGCTCCTCTCCTCAGAAACAGAAAAGAGTGTTTCACAGCGACGTTCTCTCAGACAGCCCTGCTCGTAGCAACATCACAACAATGAACATGAATAACCATCCTGTCTACTCCTACGTTCTTAGAAACCCATCCTGAAAAAATATGACAAAACATGAGGGACCCAACCAGGGTATAAAGTGGATTTGCTTGACATTAGCACTGGATCCTCCTTGTCTAGGACTCCCCTAGTCTCCAGCTGTCCTGTCTGTCCTGTCTGTCCAGGAGAGCCCACTGCCTGGGGGGTAGCAGGCTCTGTGGACAAGCCTCCACCAGCCCTACGCTGCCAGTGTTAGGATCTAGTCCATGTAGGCCTGGCTGGAGGGTCACACACCCACCCCACACCTGGTCTATGCTGATGGCATGAGGAGGACTTTCCAGGAAGAGGGCAAGGGAAAGCTGCCAGGTATGCACCCCCTTGTCCAGTCCCTCTGTCCTTCCCTGGTCTCTACATCAGCCTCCCGTGTCTGGACCTTTCCGGATCTCCACATCTCACACAAACACAGCACGTCCGTCCACCGTTTCACATTTCAAGATGTCTCCCTCGTATAAACCCTCCTCACTGAACTCCCTCTCTCCCTCTCCCCCTCTCCCCCTCTCTCTCCCCCCTTGTCAGCTCTGCAAGATGCCAGTCCACAGTCCCCCATCCACTAGCAGTGACATCACCTGAGGGGCTAAAGTGCAGAGTCAGACGAGCAATATTCCTCTGCCCACTGTTGCCCTCTAGTGTCGATCACTGGTAAGTAACGCTACACTTGGTAAACACAGACATCTGAAACTGACCGCCAGGATCAGATGTGAAGCGAAATCTGTTTACGTCTGTCTGGTGAACAGGGTCATTAGTGTCAGTTAGACCACATCCGTGACTTTGCTGGAGCTGATAATTGCTACAAACCAGATTACACTCACTCTTTTCCTCGGTTGTAATCTCACTAATGTCCCTGTGTTCTCCTATTACCTCTGTGTCCTGCATCAGGAAAACAATGATTGATTTGTGGAGTCTGTGGCACAGGAAGTGAGCGGCTACAATTTCACTGACAGACGAGTCACTTCCAGCCAGTACGGTGACATAGAGCAATGTGACTCCAGTATAACCGAAGCACTTAGACAAAGGCAAGAAAATGTTCTGTGAGGAGAGAACAGATTCCAGAACACAGTACAGATGGTTCTGGAGTGAGGGGATCCAGTGTTGTACCTTGCGGCTGGTGTAGTGAGCGTGCTTGGCCAGCTTGGTGTTGAGACCCTGGAGGAACACCTCGTCGGTCATCTTGCCCACGTTCATGCAGGCCTCGTCCAGCACGGAGAAGATGCCCTTATGCTGCTGCTCCACAAGGTCCACAATGATCTGGTTGTTGAAGAAGTCAATCTGAGACAGGCAAAAAGAGAGAGCAAGCAAGGAAGGAAGGAAAGAAGGAAGGAAGGAGAGAAGGAATGAAGGAAGGAGGGGGAGGTGAGAGAGAGAGAGAGAGAGAGAAGGGGGGGGGCAGAGAGGGAAAAAAACAGAGTAGGAGAATTGGAGTTAAGCACAACATACACTGTCAGCACTAAATGGATGTTGACCCCATTTAGCTACTCTGACTACATACAATATTTAAAAAAATCACCACTCTAATGTGACCGGACTGGCTGCAGCTTTATACCTATCCCTTTATGTTCAATAAGAAATCACACCAAGAGAGGGAAGGATACATTTTCAAGAGGACTGAAACAGCCTATCACAAGCAAGCAGGAAGTGAAAGGAGGGCAGGAACTAAGAGGAGGCCGTACATGTTTCCAGGGGATGCCCTCTCGCTGGTACTCATCCTGCTCCTGTTTCAGGACCAACTGGATGAACAGCTGCTGGAGCTTCTCATTACAGTAGTTGATACAGAACTGCTCAAAGCTGATGGAGAGATGGAGAGATTAGAGGTCAGCTGTAGTGACCTATGTACCGGGACTTTTGCCCAGTGGAAACTATCCTCATTGCAGGATACTTTCAATACTGTGTGTATTTTATAACCTGTTGTTCTGGAAGATCTCAAATCCGTAGATGTCCAGCACTCCGATGACCGTATTCTTCCCGTGGACTTTGGCATCGTAGTTCTTCACCTCGATCACGTCGTTTATCCTCCCCACGATCCAGCAGAAGAGACGCTCGTACATCGCCTGCCGGTCGCCAAGACAAGTAGTAAGTCGGTAACGTTTATTTGGTAGAGCACCTTTCAAAGAACCAGGTCACAAAGTGCTTCACAAATACTAGAATACAAATAATATTGTTCAAAATAGGTTACAGCCAAGAAAAGTGCTTTGAGACTAGATAATGCTTTAACTTGTAGGTAGCAGCTTTTCTTCATATGTAATGTAAAAGACAATAGACCCCCTCTAAATCCCTAAGGCATGGCTGTTTAGTCAAGAGCAAAACACCGCTGAGCTAATTGCATTAGCAACCTTAGCTAGCGCGTCGCGCCCGTAGCCGGCCTCCTGTGCTGTGTGCTGCTTGTCGATGATGTCGCGGCCGGTGGCCACGGTGCGGTACAGCAGGGCCTTCTCCACGTTCTCCTCCTTGGTGGCCAGAAGGTCCCCGATCACCGCCACCACCTTGGAGTTCTCGATCAGAGTCACGTCCCCGTCCACGCCGAACGTCATGTTGCCCTGGGACACAGGACACAGGTTAACCCTTGTGCTGCCTTCGGGTCACATGACCCAAAGGTTGATAACGAACCATCGTTGTGTTTGCCCAATTTTACCCAATACAAAAACAAATACAAATCATTTTCTTTTAACCTTTGCAATGTGGGGGGTCTGAGACAGCCCAACGGTTAAAAGAAAATGCTTCACTTTGTTTTTATATGTGGTAAATTTGGCGCAGTACGACGGTGGGTCACAATGACTGATGGGTCAGAATGACCCGAAGATAACACAAGGGTTAAGAGACACACTGGCACTGCAGCGAGCCAGGGGTGCACGGAGCAGGTGGGTGAGCTGACAGAGATAAATAAAGAGTTTTGTTCGAGCCTTGCTTGATCCATCTGAACAGGATTCGTGTCACTCTGCTGTACAGCTACTGTACTGGGCCCAACCGACTGACAGACAGCTAGAAGCTTCCAGACAGTTACCAGGTGCAGGATGGTGGCCAGGATCCTGTAGACAGTCTGGATCTCCTCCCCTGTGAAGCCGATCACCTTCATGGCATCGGCCACCGCTTTGAAGTCAGCCCCGTCATTAATGCTGGACTAGGAGAGAGAGAGACAGAGAGAGGGAGTGAGAGAGAGAGAGACAGAGAGAGAGAGAACAACTGTAAACCACAATAGGAAGTGACTTGGACTTTCATTTATAAAACACTGCCTGTAATTTGTCATCAAACACACACATCCTCTCCAACAAACCAGAACTCTTTGTACGATGCCAAACATACTTAACAAATTCAGTCCTATACTACCATAAAGGCACCCAAGACGAATGGGCTGTTGTTCTAAAAATGGAAGCATGGTAAACAATGTACAAAACACTCCAGCTCTTTGGAGCCTGCCATATTCCATGACGTCATGCCGTTTGTTGCTACAAAGTCCTCCCCCCCCCCCCCCCCCTCATTAAGTTCAACATGCTGCAGCAGCCAAACCCAGATGCTGTCATTAAAAAAGTGTAAGAAGCTGGAACTAAATAGCTGACAAGAACTGCGCTCGGCTCGTCTAACTTGCAGATGATGTTGAACGTCATGCCATCGTGTCACACGTTTTCCCGACACAAATTTGCATTGTGAGAAAAACGGCAGCAATCACACTTTAAACCCGAGGAGCACAGCTGCCGAGCATGTGTTCCATTTACATGTAGTCATTTAGCAGACGCTCTTATCCAGAGCGACTTACAGTAAGTACAGGGACATTCCCCCCGAGGCAAGTAGGGTGAAGTGCCTTGCCCAAGGACACAACGTCATTTGACACAGCCAAGAATCGAACCAGCGACCTTCTGATTACTAGCCCGATTCTCTAACCGCTCAGCCACCTGACTCCCTATGTGTTCTCGCTCCTGTAAAAATAAACGGAGCATGTGGACACTCCTCCCCCCCCCTCGCCGGGCACCTCTCATCTTCTCACTCACTCTGTCGAGGGGCGTTAGAACGAGGAGAGAGAGAGTGTGGTACCTTAACCTGCCCGCCAACTTTAATGTAGTTGTAGGCCGTCGCGTCCTTCTGAATATGCAGAGATCGCAGTAGGGAGTCGGGGGCACCTTTAACCAGCTGGAGAGAACAAGTACACACACACACACACAGTCAGTGCTGCTGACACACGGAAACTCAAGGACAAAAAAGAAACAGACAGTGACCTAAATCTGAGCGTGTTAGTGGAGTACAAAAATCCAAAAGGTAGACAGTGTGCTTGAAGGAATGAGAGCAGGCAGACCCAGACACCCCATATAATAGGACCATTACAATATAGGACAAACGGGCCTGGGTTTAGAGACACTGATGTACTGTAGGTATTACACAAATAACAACACGTTGTAATCCAGCATGACAGAGTCCGTGTGGTCTCATGAAGTCGTGATCAACACAAGCCTACAGTCCATCTGGTCTGCATAGCGGCTTGTGTTGCTCCCCACACAGACCAGCTGTGTGTGGCTGACTCATCGCACGGCGAGTCTGCTGCACCCTCTCTCCTGGAGCACACACCTGGTACAGGGAGTGAAAGCTCCTCTCTCCTTCCTGCTGGACGATCACTCTGGACTGATGGACAGAGATGACACACACACACAGACCGACATGAGTCAACACTGAAATATGATCAGTTACTCACGCCTTCCTAATAACAAAAGGAGCCGGTCCCCAGCGCCCCCTACCTTCTCCAGCAGGTAGTTGCTGATGTGACCCCCGATGGGATCTCCCTTGAAGTCGAAGTTGATGTCCATGTATTTGCCGAAGCGGCTGGAGTTGTCGTTGCGGTTGGTTTTGGCGTTCCCAAAGGCCTCCAGGACACAGTTGGATTTCAGCAGCATGTTTTTCACCCTGTAAAGCACGCACACACACACCCCCACCACACTTATTGTTACAGCTCCTCTGGCACCTATTAACAGCCAGATCAGCTGATGCCTACCCAGAAGTGAAACAACAAACAATAAAGTCTGGGAGTCATGGGGGTGAATACCAAGACAGTAAAACAGATTCCTGTCTGGAGGAACAATGAAATTGTTGCCATGTAAGACTGGGTCTTTATAGCTTACAGTGCAGCTATTTCTCATTCAGAGTCTCCCCTGGGTCTGACCTGCACTTTGTTTGGAAAGTTACACTATGCATCCATACACGGCAGTAACACACATCCACTAGGCTTCAATGAGGGAGATTTATGTAGTCTAGTGTCAGGCCAGGCCATGGACTCCTGGACCCTTACTAACCCTGGGCAGAATGCCTCCTGTGGCCCCTAAACAAGCACACACACACACACATCCATACATATCCACACACCACCCGCTGTGACCATACCATTCATTTCACTTTCAGGAAAGCCCTAGAATTTCCTGCCTGCAAGGGCAGACCCTGAGGCCTGGGCTGAGAGACTTGAGGGAGAGTTAATGAGACATGTCCTCTACTCACGAGAATGAGCTCACCGAGGACACGGATGTTATCACAAACAAACCATAAATATTTCAAATAAAGGCTCTAAAGTGTCATAAGCCTTCCGTTTGATCTTTGGCTTGCAATAATAAGTAACTGAATGAAAAGAAAGGCTGATAAGGAATACCTCTGCAAGGCTAGCCGTGCGATTACATGCTATCTGTATTGAAACAGCACGCAGGGAGTCAGGTGGCTGAGCGGTTAGGGAAGCGGGCTAGTAATCTGAAGGTTGCCAGTTCGATTCCCGGCTGTGCAAAATGAGGTTGTGTCCTTGGGCAAGGCACTTCACCCTACTTGCCTCGGGGAGAATGACCCTGTACTTACTGTAAGTCGCTCTGGATAAGAGCGTCTGCTAAATGACTAAATGTAAAATGTAAATGTAGCACGCAGGTCCTTACAGAGTGATGCAGGGAGCTTACACCCCAGCCGTGTTGGACGAGTTCCACATGTTCTACTGGACCGTCGGTGGGGTTCCCTCTCTGGCATGTGACCTGCCGGTTGACCCCCATTACCCCCTGCCTCGTGACCCTTCCGCCTGCTTAACTGCCCTCCCGTCAGACGAGCTCAATTCCTAGAACGAGTTCTCATGCGGTATTTCTCTTGTTTATACTCAATACCACCATCCTCAAAACCCACACTGTGTCATGACCTGGAATGTATGTTGGAGCTTTTTTGTTTTTTTAGCTGGTAGAAACATTACTGGCGTAATTGTAGATATTCAGCTACTTTTAACCTGATAGTCTTATGTTACCCTCCTAACCTTGGGGTTATATTGAGAGTATTATTCATGGGGACATTGACGAGATAGGCTCACCTTTCGACTTCAGCTCTTTGATTAGGGTTGGTGATAGCAGCGATGTATTGCATGATATATTTGCTGGCTTCGGTCTTTCCAGCTCCACTCTCCCCTGCAATACACACATGATTTAGTTGTAAAAATGTGTGCATGTACATTGTAAAACCATATAATGTAGGGTGAACCCTTTGACTTTTGTCAAGGTTTTAAAGAGACATTTCTCCTTTCCACCACCAGGTGGCGCCTCCAGGAACAACATAGTTTCACAATGCTGTCACCGCTTGTGGCCACTGGGTTTTCTTAGAAAGAAGGAAGCACAATTGGGGTCCGCTATTTTCAACTAAATATAGCTCCATCAATTCTCCCCAACTCATATTCTCCCTCTCCAACCCTTGAATCTCATATTACTCCAGACAGAAAACAGTTGGGTGAAAAAAGCCACTGAAATAATAATTTTAACTGATTGACATTGCACATTTTAACCCTCCATCCCCCCACCTCCCTAAGAAAAAAGTTAAATCAATGCTTAGATTCATGTAAGTAAAAGGTTTAACCATCATACATTTCCAATTCAAAACTCAGTCAACTAATCCTGCAATAAATACAAATGTGGTGCTGCTGGTGGTTGGTGGGAGGTTGGCGTGGTGGGTAAGCCTGCTCGTTACCTGAGATGACTATACAGGTGTCTTTGTTCCTCCGCTTCATGGCTTTGTAGGCGGCGTCGGCGATGGCGAACAGGTGAGGCGGGCGCTCGTACAGCTCACGACCCTTGTACTGCTCTATGGTGTCACGGCCGTAGATGTTCATGGCACGGTAGGGGTTCACTGACACCACCACCTCGCCGATATAGGTGTAGATCCTCCCCTTCTCAAACCTGCAGATGGAGGAGAGGTTTCAACACAGCCACCATCATCATCATCATCATCATCATCATCATCATCATCATCCTCATCATCATCCTCATCATCATCATCATCATCATCATCATCATCATCATCATCATCCTCATCCTCATCCTCATCATCATCATCATCATCATCCTCATCATCATCATCCTCATCATCATCATCATCCTCATCATCATCCTCATCATCATCATCCTCATCATCATCCTCATCATCATCATCATCATCATCATCATCATCATCATCATCATCCTCATCATCATCATCATCATCATCCTCATCATCATCATCCTCATCATCATCATCATCCTCATCATCATCATCATCATCCTCATCATCATCATCATCCTCATCATCATCATCCTCATCATCATCATCATCATCATCATCCTCATCATCATCATCATCCTCCTCATCATCATCATCATCCTCATCATCATCCTCATCATCATCATCATCATCATCCTCATCATCATCATCCTCATCATCATCATCATCATCCTCATCATCATCCTCATCATCATCATCATCATCCTCATCATCATCATCATCATCATCATCATCCTCATCATCATCATCATCATCCTCATCATCATCATCATCATCATCATCATCATCATCATCATCATCATCATCATCATCATCCTCATCATCCTCATCATCCTCATCATCATCATCATCATCCTCATCATCCTCATCATCATCATCATCATCCTCATCATCATCATCATCATCCTCATCATCCTCATCATCATCCTCATCATCATCATCATCATCATCATCATCATCATCATCATCATCATCATCATCATCATCATCATCCTCATCATCATCATCATCATCCTCATCATCATCATCATCATCATCATCCTCATCATCATCATCATCATCCTCATCATCATCATCATCATCCTCATCATCATCATCATCATCATCCTCATCATCATCATCATCCTCATCATCATCATCATCATCCTCATCATCATCAAGATTGCATTATAAATACATTACAATCACAAGGATTTTAATACTCGTTCTGAGATTTTCTGGCATTAGTACTTCCTGTTACTCAAACCCATACTAGAAGGAAACACAGCATGTAAAAAAATGACTCATTAACAATGATGCTGCATAGCTACTTTTACCAAAGAAATTTACTGTTGGCTAAAATCAGGTCATGTTTTGATAACCAAGTAATCTGCTTTCTCCTTCATCACCACTGTTAAGGATCACACTCTAATCCTCTCTGCTCAGGGCACTTGGGTCAAATACTACTGGAAACAGTATCCTTTCAAATACAGGAAACAGTATTTGCTTGTATTTGAAATGAAGTAAAGTATCATGTGACCCAGTGTCGAGAAGAGGCAGCGATAAGCCCTCTTCCTGTACAGCAGCCATTCCCGCCCTTTTCCACTTTGCGGCCCACTGGTTTAGCTCCGATATTTTTGCGACCGCCCAACACATCTGTTCACTTAATTTGCGTTTATGACACATGTTTAACAACACCACGGGAGACAAATAATAATTTGAGGAAATATGACAGATCAATTATTTGTGTGTCAACATTAATGACTAGCAAGCAAGCTGCAAGAAAGATAGATTGAAAGGCAACAACATAGACACCTATGTACATCGCTGATTGTTGTTTTTGGAAGGCAACCTTAACTCCTCGTACAAAGGCCATTTTGTATTTGAGAACTAACGTAACAGCTCGCTACCAGAAGTTGTTGACCTGCCTTGTGCAATATGCGGAAGTGATGCGTGCATAGTGAACTGAAATGGGCGGGTACAAGTTAAAGCGGAAACGTCAGTTGGTCTTTCGTCAACGTGCCAAGCGTAATGCTTATGATGAATTAATGGCAAAATGTCATTTTAAAATAAGTAATCATTTTAATAATAATTTACCAACAGTATATATAAATATTTATTCAATTTCCATACTTTAGTTTTCATTGGTTTGGTAGCCCACCTGTATTACCCTAGCGGACCACTGTTGGGCCACGGCCCACCGGTTGGGAATCGCTGCTCTACAGTATGCTGAATGATCTTATTGACCCTTCATAACAAAGAGGTCCTCCAGGCTGACAGGAAACAATACACTGTGGAATGACGCCCTTCTCCTAACTTTAACCCTGCTTCAACCCAACAGTGCTCCCCTATTGTACGCACACCTAGAAGACACTGACAGCTCTCTACTCTGTTCCCTGGAGTAGAAGGGCATGAGATGCTGCTGTGTGTACGTGTGTGTGTGTGTGTGTGTGTGCGCATGCTTGTACAGTACGTGCGTTGGTGTGTGTTGATGTATTCACTCTGTATGTGTCAACAGTATGTGTGTGTGTTTGTGTGTGTGTGTGCGTGCATCTGACGGTGAGTGCTTCCCCAGAGGGTATCAGTGGCATACGGTAGTACTACCAGGCACGTGTCTATGTCAAATCCATGGTGCTTAGGTACAGTATGGGGCCCCACCCAGGTCCCCCAGAGACCCATACTCAGACACTTAGAACGCTAACTCAGAGCCAGGCAGACAGAAGAAAGAAGGAGCAGACAGGGTCTGAACTCCATACTAGCCCTCTCTCTCTCTCTCTGCCCCTGGGCGGCCTGCCTGACTTCCTTCCTCTCCTGAGAGCACCAAGATTCCCCCTCTCTCCCAGAATAATGGGCCCATTCTTCACAGCTGCTCCCCAGCCAAGGCAGCCTCTGCTCAGGCCCCTGCGCTCCTGAAGACTCTGGGAGCCAGCGGTCCACAGTGTGGGAGACAACACCTCTGTCCGGCCAACAGGGTTTGTACCCCACTGCTGTGCCAGCCTCCCTGATGCCTGTCCTTAGGGTCATTACACATTAGAGTACATGTAGAGTCAGAAGACATCTACTGATAGATGTCTATTTTAGGGGCCTTGAAGTTTTCGTTTCCTCATCTGAGGCCGTGGTGATATTTGGACTTCCTCCGTGTGTGGGCGAGCTCTCATAATGACACGTTCCTTCGTTCATTCTGTGGGAATGCTGGATAAATAATAAGCTTACAGAAGAGAACAAAAGCACAAATATTGACAGAGCAGCTTGGGGAACCATATACATCTTTATCAAGCAAATCAGGAGACTGTGTTAGCTCAATATCCACAACCACAACAGGTCCAAAGATCGGGTGGATAAGGGTGGCAGCTTTAGCTAGCTATATTAATAGGTTTGCATGATAAGAGAAATGTATAATTAAATACGAGAGAGAACTTCATGATCGATGGTCGGAAATAAATCATACTTCCTCCTCATTACTAAGTGAGACACAATTCTCACAGCAACAATTCATCTTTCCTACAACCACATCCATGTTAACTCCCCGGAGAAATAACACGGGCAATGATTAGCTCATTCTCATCTACTCAGTCATGTGTGAGTACTCACACGTCACGCCACGCTCCAGTGGGCACGGGCGACACAGAGACGCTGGGCTCGTTCTCTGTGTGTGTGTGTGTGTGGGGGGGGGGGGGTACAGTGTGTGTGTGGGGGTGTGTGTACAGTATGTGTGTGTGTGAGTGTGTGTGGGGAGGGGGGGTGTACAGTGTGTGTGTGGGGGGTGTGTACAGTATGTGTGTGTGTGTGGGGGGGGGGGGTGTACAGTGTGTGTGTGTGGGGGGGGTGTACAGTATGTGTGTGTGTGTGTGGGGGGGGGGGGTGTACAGTGTGTGTGTGTGTGTGGGGGGGGGGGGGGGTGTACAGTATGTGTGTGTGTGTGTGTGTGTGTGGGGGGGGGGGGTGTACAGTGTGTGTGTGTGTGTGGGGGGGGGGGGTGTACAGTGTGTGTGTGTGTGTGGGGGGGGGGGGGGTGTACAGTGTGTGTGTGTGTGTGTGGAGGGGGGGGTGTACAGTGTGTGTGTGTGCCCAGGGTGGCAGCCCTCTGCTGGTGGTAGAGAAAGGTCTATTGTGCTCCCTGCCCAGGCAGAACAGTGTGCCCGCTCCATTGTTACCCCGTCAAACGGAGGTCTTTGTCTGACACCAACATCCCTCCCTCCCCCCGACATGCGCCTGCAACAGAGAGCTGCCCACTTAACACACGTGCACAATGGCTTGTGGGGAATGTAAATAAAGTGCTGTAAAATGGGAGTGCCTGATCTGTCACCATGACCGTAGCTGGATGGGAGTGTCTCCTGCCTGAAAGATTTAGGGTTATTCAACAGGGCAGGATGGAGGGGCGGGCGGCGATAGGAACTGCGAAGTTAATGTCCAGTAAATATCACTAAAGGGTGTTGTTTAATTATTATTCAAAGACACGATACATGGATTATACAGTAAATATTGGACGAGGTACAAAGTAATCAGGAACCCCCATCATCTATTGGCTGAACAAATCCAAAAAGCCCGAGCAAATGATGATTCTGTCTGAAAACCGCCCGGTCAGCCAGTCTCAACACTGTCTAACAGACACTGTCTAACAGACACTGTCTAACAGACACTGTCTAGCATTGACAGCCCCAGAACTGCCCTGTTGGTGTTCCCAACCCCTGGGTTTAAAGAACAGTGACGTGATTCATGTCCAATTCCTTCATGTCTTCTCGGTATCAGAGGACATCTGTCCAAAACCCCAAACCAATTGTTTTTGCATTATGAGAAACAAATCAGTAATAGCGTGTCTGTGAAAACCATGACCCTCCCATCTGGGTTAGCCTCAGGGAGGACTTGGAAAACAACACAGATACATGATTAAAGGGCTAACAGGCTATAGTTATTATCAGTCTCCAGAAAGAGGAGGTGCTACTTGGGTATTTCTGGGTTTGAAAGAGAGGGTAGGTTTGTGATATTAGGTTCTTTCTCTCACTCTTTTCTCTACCTCAGTATCTGTGTCCTTCTTCGTCTCGCTTTCATACTTGGCTGGCAGTTGTAAAGAGAGGTCACGCTCGAGGGCGGTCGAGGCTGTGGTTGGGGCTGTGACACACTCGTTTCACTCAAGGAGAACAAGGAGGGACGAGGGCAAAGAGACATAGACATAGGGGGGATTTTGGACAGAGAGAGAGAGAGAGAGAGAGAGAGAGAGAGAGAGAGAGAGAGAGAGAGAGAGAGAGAGAGAGAGCGAGAGAGAGGGAGACAGAGATAAAGGAGGGGATTTTGAGGAGAGAGGGAGCGTGAGAAAGATGGAGGAGTGTGTGTAAAGGAAAGGCAGAGATCTGAGGAGAGAGGAGAAAGAGAGTGAGTGAGTGAGTGAGTGAGTGAATGTGAGAGAGAGAGAGAGAGAGAGAGAGAGAGAGAGAGAGAGAGAGAGAGAGAGAGAGAGCAAGAATGCACACACCTCTTCCTATCACCTCTCTTAGGACCTTTGTATCCACCAGTCAGTTTCCCATACATTGATTTATTAGTGGCGGCTGCCACTCAGCCCCTTCCTGCCCCGCTCGCGTTCTCTCTCTCTCTCTCACTACAACGGACCGCAACTGATTATGTTTTAGCCGAAAATACTCACGGCCAAAAACATGGAGGCGAAAAAAATTGACCCAAGTTTGTTTTTGCCAAAAATATTTTAGCCGCAAAATTCTAACCCAAAAAGAATTTGACCCAACAAAAAAAATGGCGAAAATATTGTTGGTCGAAAAAATTCCAGGCAAACAGATTCTAGCCCCCAAAAATACACGCAAAAAGATTCTAGCCAAAAACATTTGACCTACATTTTTGGGCGAAAAAATGCTGATTGCAACATCCGGGATACCAAGGTATTTCTTGGTACCCAGCATAGACTAGCAACGTTGACATAACTCGTTCACAGGTTTCCTCCTGAGAACTCATTCTGAATACAAAGAAAGGGGCAGGATCTGCTCTGACTGGGAGCGAGGAGTGTGGAAGGCTGCAGCATTACAACCACAATGTTCCGAAAATGCCTGTCAAACCTTCAAGGAGGAGATGCAATGCCAACCCAGCAACACACACACACGCTCCTCTCAGAACTAAATTACAGAGTGGAGCTTGGCAAAGCCACAGGTTCCAATCTTGTTTGGGTGGGTCTTTTATAGTTATTTGTCTGCAGTTAACTAGGGTGCGACTGCGAACAATTTATGACGTTCTCAGCTAAACTAAAACTGAACTGGGAACACACAGCACTGCTTCCAGATGACCCAGAGACAAACCAACTGTAGCATCAAGCTATATCTTCTATCCAACATTGTGCTTCATCTCATAATCCTGTGCACAGTATGAAAGTCATATCCCACTTCAGTCACAATGACACTGGCACATGGCTCACAAGTTCTATCCCCATCAGACCCAACAAGTGCTGGCTGCCTCTGTGTCTGTTTGCCCATCTGGCTGGTGGGTGTATGACCCAGTGATAAAGACGGAGGATAATCTGGGGCTGCTCCACTTTCATCACTATTCCTGAATTTATCCACCAAGCTTCAACACTCTGTTTGCAGTCATATCATCACCTACGGCTTATCCTGCCAGCAGCATTCTGGGTATGACCCTGACCTCTGGGATTAGGGTTTCTCCCACGTTGTGACCTGACGTTTACTAAACCAAACACATCACAGTTGCTCAGGGACCCGACACTGACAGTAGGACTGTACAGCAAGTCTTCAAATCTTATCCTGACACATCAGGAAACGTCTCTCATTCCTGTGGTGTGCTGGGTTGAAAAACTAAACATCCACATCCAGATATCAAAGGCTATTTTATAACATATACAAGATGCTGAGGAGGAGGAGGAGGAGGAGGAGGAGGAGGAATGCTGCTGCTCTTCACACCTGAATGAAGTGATTCTGTCCAACAGCAGCGATCTGGACTAGCTGCTGTCAGACTCCACCTCCTGCGCTCCTCAAACATCTGGCCGCTGTGTTAGGGGATTTTCCGCTGCCTGGTGCTAAACAGCAGCTCCAAGTCTGCACTGTGAGTCTGTGGGGGACAGGAGCCTTAAACACTTAGCACACACCCAGCACTTGGCCGGCAGACAAATCAATCTTCACAGGCGCACACGGTGGATCCCCCTCTGCAGCTACTGGAGCACAGCTGGTGTGTAGCACAAGAAAGCCAATCACTGGTCCCCCAGCCGGCCTCACCACTCCCCACCCATCCCGCCTTGCTAGTGATGACAGCACGTCTGCTGATCCAGCTCCAGTCTAATCTGATGGGGTAGCTTCTGGTGTGAGAGGGGAGAGAGCAGGGGTGGGGGGATTCAGGATGGGTTGGGACGCTTCCCCCTCAGACTGTAATGTTTGGGTCAGAGTGAGACATTCGGGACATGATACAAGACCACCTGTGTGGGATGTTTCAAAACAGAACACGAGAGAGAAAAAGAGAGAGAGAGAGAGAGAGACCTATCCATCAGCATGCTCCTACTCTATGTTGACAGGTCTGTGATACCTGGGCTATCCCGTGTCCATCCTTTACCAGCAGAGGCCCTGCATCCTGTCAGTGCCAATGTGAAATAAAGCAGCGAGCGTGTCGTACTTTAGGATAATAACGTCACTATAGCTGTCCTGTGCTCTCATCTGAACCTCTTCCATTGGTCCCTGTTTTGAATACTACTGAAACAGGAGCCAGGTGTGGACAGGCTGGGTGAGGATCAGGTGGCTGACAGTTGTGTTTCTGGACACGGCCCTTCATTGTCACAGCTACAGCCACCTCCCATGGATACACAGACATTCGGAGAAGACAATTAAAGGGGACATACAGTATAGTCAAAGTGCAAAAATAATTCAATAAAACGAGCCTTCGTTTTTTTGGCGGTCGGCCTGACCCGGAAACCCGTTTGTACTTGAACACGTTGGCCGGTGTCTGATGTAGCGGCCCACTGAACTACACAGCAGATGGGCTGGCGGGCCAGTTACACACAGACAGAAAAAGAAAGAGAAGAAAGACAAGGCCGTCCAACAGACGCAGACATTACTCAGCATGCTATTTCAGGACAACACTCCGATTAAGGTCAGGGGTAAAGGGTTAGTGGTTAAGGATAATGGTTTTGAACCATTGAATTTCCAGTCATCACAAGGACAGGAAAACAAACCTGTGAGTGTGTGTGTGCATGTGTGTGTGTGTGTGTGTGTGCGTGCGTGTGCAGGTGTGTGTGTGTGTGTGCAGGTGTGTGTGTGCGTACGTGTGACTCATGCAGAGCCCGTGAAATGATCTCAGGCCTAGTTGTGAAAAGTGAGTAAGACAGCCACCCCCCTCCCCCCCCCCCCCCCCCCGCCCGCCCCCCCTCTCCCCCTCCACCCCCTGCCCCCCCCCCCCCCACCAGCCTGGTAACTCCACCAGGCAGACAGGGACACAACAGGAGAGAGAATGACATCACTGCCCTTCACACTCACTAACACAGCCACTGTATGCACCGTACACTTAGTCCTGTTTCTTGTTTATGTGATCATATGTTTGCCCTTCGGGTTTTAAGAAGGTTCTGCCATGGCGGTCAGGACCTAAAAAGGCATGGAATGTAATTACTGATTTCAAGATACTTTCTGAAATGAAAAACACAATTGAGATATTGAGTACATTTGTTTAAACTACAAGGAACATACAAATATATATATTTTTTTTTATGGGTGCACCTTAACTGAAGCTCACTTAGGGGATCAATGGAGGTCACTAGGGCAGGTGTCATGTCATATCTCTCACTCAAGTCAAAGTACTTCTTGGTATGTGATATACTGATAAAGATCTGCTGAACGAATGCAACATAATTATATGTATATTTTCAGAAGAATTCTAGAATATGAAATCACCCAGTAATCGGGGATGTGGTTAAAATCTCTACAGAGTAACCAGATGGCTTTAAATGGGAAGCTTAATTAAATCAAATCTCTATTAAGCTGAATCAAAGGTCTCCTTGTACAAATGAGGAAAAGTTGCAAGCCAGACAGAGTTGTTTGTGCTGGGGGGGACACACTAAGAATATTCTGCCTTCTTCGTAGAGTATGAAGCTATGGTATGGGAGGTAGGCCTACTGGGGGTGTCAGAGGTAAGTACCAAAACAAGACAGAGAGAAAGTAGCAGAGCAAGAGAGAGAAGGAGAGAGAGAGAGAAGCAGAGAGAGAGAGAGAGAGAGAGAAGCAGAGAGAAAGAAGCAGAGAGAGAAGCAGAGAGAGAGAGAAGCAGAGAGAGAGAGAGAGAGAGAGAGAGTAGCAAAACAAGAAATGGAGAGGCGTGCATTAGGACCACAAACGCTGGACGGTCTGCGCCGCATGCCAACGCACACAGTCCACAAATGAGACGTCTGCAAGGACTCTAGGACTTATTTTAGGGGAAAAGTCTCCAAAAGCACAGTCCCTGTTTATGTAAGGGTGGTAATGTGTTTCAGATTACAAGGGGTTGCATGAAAATACTTGCGGTGACAGAGAGAGAGAGAGAGGGAGAGGGAGAGGGGGAGAGGGAGAGGGAGAGAGAGAAATGTGATAGAAGAGAGGCATTTTTCAAAAATCTGCTTCTTTTTTCAAGCATTATTTTAGTGAATCATGATCCAGAGCCAGGCAGTACCTAATACTGAGGCATCGTGGGAGAGCAGTGCCAGGAGGCAGGGCGGACGTCAGTGGGCCTGTATAAGATCAACAGGGTCATCAAGGGTTCTTATCTCCCCAAATCTCTACTGCAAGACTTATTATATTTGCAATCTGTGCTCACTCCTCAAGGTCCTTGGCAAAGAACGTTTTTGGCGAATGAGAAAATAAGTTTTTTAATCTCAGCTCAGCTATAAAAATGTCTCATTGTAAGTGACCACCAACGGAAAAAAACAAACCTTAATATAGGAGGGTTTGGGATCAAATATTTAGACAAAACGGCATATTAACGCCCTTTCAGTTTGAAATGGAAGGTCCGAGGTTGTCAGTACAACATGTTCTCTAACAGTTTGTTTTCAGAGATTTACTTTATTCCGTTTTGTTTTTATTACAGGAAGAACAAAGGGTAAAAATATGTGAAACCTGGCACAAGACAAGACCCCTGGCCAAGTGGTTCCATGCCAGGGTATTAACTCTGATGGAGCGTGGATGGTAGACAGGCTATGGTCTGGAAACCCTTCAGAAAGTTTCAGTTATCCTCCATCACCTCTCCTGCCTTTTACAAGACCTGCCTTACAGGAAGAGGAAGTACCGTATGACCTTTGACCTCTGGTTCCTCCCACATCACCCTCTGCTCATAGGACAGAGACTTTGATCTCTTTAAATAGGCTAATCTTATTTTATTTTGTTTTCTTATCTTTTATTTTTTTTATAGCTGGTAAACCGTGAATGCATCTTTCAGGCTGTTTGAAAGAAGAGATATCAGGGTTTTTTTCCCAGTCTTTTCTTTCGATTTTTTACAGAACAGGGAGATTTCATACAATCATACAATACAGGAGTTTCTTGGAGACACAGCATCGGAAGAGTCTAGTCCTCAGTATTCCACAGTATACAGACTATAAATCTCAAGATTTATATGATGAGTCAGATGGCTGAGCGGTGAGGGAGTCGGGCTAGTAATCCGAAGGTTGCTAGTTCGATTCCCGGTCATGCCAACTGACGTTGTGTCCTTGGGCAAGGCACTTCACCCTACTTGCCTCGGGGGAATGTCCCTGTACTTACTGTAAGTCGCTCTGGATAAGAGCGTCTGCTAAATGACTAAATGTAAATGTAAATGTAAGATATTGCTGCTTGGCTAGCAGCTAAGGCTCAGGCCTAGAGGAGAGCTGCAGGAAACAATGAAATGTGAGGCCGAAAGCGGGAATGCCAAAGGGAAGAGGAGACCAGTTTTCCTGCTTCCTCGCCGCCCTCCTTTATTATCGGATACTTCCTGTTTCAAATCCGTCAAACCCCCTCATAGACGGGTGCAAAGGTCAAATCAATTGACACTAATAAGCAGGCAGAAGCCTGGATAACGCCATGTCCCCAACAAGGATCAACATCTTCAGGCTAAAACAAATACATGTAAGATTGCTTTGTGTGAACGTATTAATCCTTTCAGACAAAAAAAAAAAAAATGATTTTAACCGGTAATATAATCTGACGAGGAAATTAAGGTCTAAATAACATCACAGAAAGAATGTCTGTAGAACTGGTTGAGCCATAACAAAGGAGACATGGGCGTTGGAGGACTGACTAAACTGTTGGCATGCCTACGTGGTCATCAGATATTTAATCTGAGTTTAATCTGAATATCAGGGACCCCCGTAAGAAAGAATTCAAAAAATGCCTCTCTAATTGTTTTGGAAACACGTAGAGATTTTCCAGTAACGTTTCCTGCGGTCTGTGAACCAGACAAACAACCATACCATATAAAGGCAAGGCTTGAACAGAGGTGACACTGTAGAGATGTATTTTGCATGTGGAAATAAAGCGAGAATACAGTTTACACTATCATCTAATTTTACTTTTGTTGGCTTAGAACATTTCCTTGTTTCAATGTCTCATGGCTGCTGACTGGTCTGTTAGGACATCATTCCCAAGACCAGAATTGTACTTGTTTCATACTGAATCTTTCCACAGAGTTTGGGCATATGCTGGGGTATATTTAGGCAGGGCCATCTTCAGCACAGGGCTGTTAAAGGCCTGGCTGTTCCACTTCAAGTCAAACAAAGTATGTCAACTGGACAAGTAGTCTGGTCACATCAAGGCACATGGAGCAGACTATCCTGAATCTTTCATTGGGGGATTCTCGGTCATTAGACCTTCCCTCCGCATGGCTAACTTGAGCCATTCCCACAGGCTGACACAGGAAAACAAACAAAGAGCTGCAACACTGCAAAGTTGTGGAACTGAGAAACTACTGTCTCTCGGGTGGTAGTTAGACGCCTCATGTACTTTACAGCTCCTCTCCGAGTTCCTCTCCAGTCAATATCCCTCCTTGACTCTACTGTACACACAGATGTGGAGAGGAAGAGGAGGAGGAGGTGGCGTCGCAGCGGTAGGACGAGGGGGAGGAAGTGCTCCTGTATGGTCACACCCTCTGCAAATAACAATCCGCACACGCCATCTCCGGGCCAAGCCGTCCAGCTGGAGGGAAAACAGGAGAGAAGAGAGAGGCTGGGGAGGAGGCCGTCCGGCCGGCTGTCCGTCCGTCCGTACAGATCCTGCTGCTGGCTTAGCTACTGGACTATCACATGCAAACAGCTGAGTTATAAAACAAGCCGCTTATCAGGGTTGCTACACCTACACTGGCTGTCGTGAGGGAACGCTCAGAGGACTGTGTCCTGGGCAGTGTTTGCTCAAGGTGTGTTGGGCCAGCCCGTGATGCCTTCAGAATGTGGTCCTTTTAGACACATCTGAAACCATGATAAAGTGTTATCTGAGAGACTTCAAAATATTTGTGTGTTAACACGTGCAAGCCAAACGGAGTGAGATTTTAACATTCCCAATGTCGGATAAAAACAGAATGGTTTATAAAAGGGTGGCTCGTGAGACTAACATACTGCAGAATGAAAGTACGGCAAATAGTTTTGAGGCCCATCACAGAATGTGATATGTTTACGAGTGCAGAAACAAACAGGGCAAAAGAAACCAGAAAAGGAGAGTCTATTGGACAACTACTGCTCACCAGTAGACTTCAGGCGCCAGGACAAATCTAAACATTGACTTAAGAGATAAATTGCTAAACACTGGTTCTTCATGGTATCCAGGCTAGAAACCAGTATAATACTGCTTTAGGATAGTGTAAGGGGTAATGATACAGTAATCAACAAAGTGGTGTATTCAATGGATAGTTTCCTAACAAAAGACAGCAACTTTTATCACAAGGTGATGCTGCCAAACCTTTGTAAAGCATTTAGACACTTCATTACAAAAGTTTGTGCTGTACAGAACCAGATTAGGGTTAGTGTTGATGAGCAACCAGATTGGTGTAGGATCGATGAGCAACCAGATGTACTGAAACTATGCAAGGCAACTCCCCACTGACTGAATTTACAAATACTGTCAACCCACAGAAACCACTGCTGATGCAAATAGAAATCCTGTTTGTTCAAATTATTTTTCAATGGGAGCACTGTGATTCCTTGGGTGGGGCTTCATTCAAACACAACAGGGTTCAATGTATTACCGGCATAGCGGACAGACAACATCTGAGGAATGTCCTGAGTATCCTGTCTGCTCAAGCCAAGAGGAAATATAAATGCCAACTGAAATACCAATTGAATGTTCATATAAAATCACAGAGACATTCTAAAGCATGATTTGAAGATGAATAATTTCCCAGGCAAGTTACTCCACAAAATGGGCAATGTAGAAAATTAGTACCCGAGCCTCAATTTGAAATCACATTGACCATGTTGTTCCCTGACAATTAAAGGCCTACAACTTCAAACACTTAGATAATGATAGATATATCAGAACCTGTTTTTGTTTTAAAGTCTGGTTCAGACAACTCAAATCGTTGTACCAACAGCCTCTTTAACACCAAGACTCCTGTTAAACGAAGAAGACACCTGCAGTGGTACATTCAATCTTTGCTAGTAATAATAATAGAGGCAGTGACATAAAAACTCAATTGCACCAGAAGAATAACTGAATTACTGACGTTCATTGTAATCTTAATCGAAACGGCAAAGGTGAACGACCGATGTGCATGGACGCTGCTTACCTGAGTTTTAGGTTGGCCATAAAGTCTTCCAAAGAAACGTTATCCAAAAGCACGAAGTCAGCCTTTCCAAACTCCAGACTCTCGTGTTCTGCCATTGTTGTATTTTCTTCTTAAGATGTTTTTGGGAAAAAAATATATTGACACAACTTTACAGTCCTTAGCAGACCTTACGAGCTCGCGACACCAAAAAGGTAAATAATGGCGAGCTATCCAGAGAGCCTATTCTTCTAATTTAGAGCTTCCTGTCCGCATTGTTAACATTCATGTACTCAGAGTATACTGCAAAAGTGTCTGATATTAAGCAAATAAATAGTGAATAAGTAAATAAGATATTGAAAAGTCGATTGGCTATAGACGTATTAAGGGTACTCGTTTTCAGTAGTAACCTACATATAATTTAAACTGTAACAAATATTATCCAACTTAAGTCTTCATTATCAAATAAACTTGTTGCTTTCCACCGAGAAGTAGCCTTGACCCGTTAAACGTTTCTCCTTGCTCTCTTTCCTAGACTTTCTCTCGTCCCGACTCATTCTCGACCCTCCTCACGGGTGCTCCTCCTCCTGTTCAGAGGTGTTGGTCAGTGTTCGCCGCGTGTGGAATAAACTAAATATGGAAACAATCTTCCAGGATAGATTAATGTTTTTGTATATTTTGAAGACCATGAAACAAATAATTATATTTAAAAGTATTACATGTCATTGTCATAATTTTCTTTATAATTAAACATACATCCAATCTATGGATTAATTTATTTTATGAAAAAACAATGCCAATGCTTACAACATAAATACACAATTCAAAATAGTATGTTTCTGACGACAGGAATGATGCTATATCACCATAAAACCGCCTAACTTCAAATACCCAAGACTTAATTCCTGATGCACACAAAATGCAGCAACTGACCTGCTATGACATCTAGTGTTTAAATAGTGGTACTGTGTTGCTAGATGACAGAACACACCCTGTTTTTATTATCAAAATCATATTGAGTGTAGTAGCATTACCGACAACACCAAAACTACATTGTATCAACATGTGTAAGAAATTCAAATGTTCAAATAACATTAAACAAATATATATGAAAAAGCTTTTATTCAAAATTGTTTTATATATAAAACATATTTTAAGCATTTGTGCAAAAGCTAAAGTTAAAGTTCTTCATTTAGTTTTGTTTGTCATCTCACGACTTAACAAAATGCAAAGCAATTTTGACAGAAAAGATTACTGACAAATCCCAACACACTAGCACCTTCTGAAAACAATTATACCCAGTCTCTACTGTGAGAGTAGTGAGCCCCCAAAAATGATGGTGGAGGATGCAGCGTTTGCCCAAGAGTTGCCACAGTTCTGGGTCACGTACACCAGGCCCCCTCTGCGCAGGAAGGTCATGTACGTACTCAAGCTGCCAACAGAGGAAGGGCTGGTGACATGGGTGTGAGATACAGAAACCCAGTAACCATTGACGACAAGCCACAGGTCTGTTTTAGCACCACTGGTCGACGTTTGGGTGGAAAAGTAGAACTGGTAAATGCCCTTGACAGGAGCCCGGAAGGTGGAGGTCTTCCTGTTGAAAGCGTGGCCCACGTTCACTGTGACAGAACTGTACTTGATGCGGTTCACCTTGCCTGTGATGCTTGTGGGGATGGCTGCAAAGAAGTGAACTTGTCTCTTTATCACTGAAAGAAAACATGAGATCAAAGTACAGTTGAAAGGAGAAGGACACAAGAGTTTCAAAATGTTTCTGGTGGTGTTCATCATGAATAGATAAGAATAAGAATAAGACTTTATTTATATAGCACATTTCATACAAGAATTGCAGTTCAAGGTGCTTTACATGAAATCAATAAAAACAATAATACAAATAATAAAAGTAATAATAATAATAAAACCCTTCTGAGATAAAAAAAGAAAAGAAAAGAAAAGTCAAATGCTTTGGTAAAAAGATAGATGGAACGGTCCTACTCACCTTTCTTCCTCTTACACGTCCAGCTAATCTTGTCTCTGCTCACACAGCTTTCGCTCCTCCTGCATCTACCACACACGATGGTGTTGACGTCTGAGGGGAAAAGATCCTTATAAGTGTCTACCTCAGAGCTCTACATCACTGCACCTGGAGATCTTCTCGCCTGTAGGTTTTCCCCTCCAACTCTAATCTACCGATAATGATCTATTTGAAAAAACAAAATCAGCTTAGTTACCACAACAGCACCACAACATATCTTGACTACTGGTACCTGCACAGTAGGCCAGATGGCAGCTTGTCGGTTTGACAAACTGGTAGACATAGTAGTTTCCCCTACACTTCTTGACCTTGATGGGAGTGGACTTGAATGCACAGCACTGCTTCTTCCAGTGCCCACAGACCCTGCGGCTCACGATGCCGTCGCTCCTCCGGGGGTGGGGACTAGCCAGCCACAGGGGGGCGTGGGTGCCACACTTGTCACTGGGGACACATCTCTCTGGCATCTGCAGGCTCTTGCCTTTGTAGAAGAGACGGTACCAGCCCTTCCAGTTGGCGTTACGGTCACACATCTTAACCTTGGTGCTGGTATTGGTGGCCCTCCATGTCTGGTCCAGGACTGTGTAGCGGTAGCAGGGGTCAAAGTTGGGCATGGAGTCTGTGTCTTCGGAAGACCAGCTGTCCACTTCTTGGGTGGTTAGAGGGTAGCGCGCAAGGGCAGTGCTACCTGACAGAGACAGAGAAGACACAGGGAACGAGCAAGAGAGGAGCTACTGAGAATTAGCCTGCATTAATTCAAGGAATGTATTTACAGTATATATTATGCACTGACCTATTGTCATGGGAAACTCTTTCTTCTGGCTTGCCAGCATCTGTAGAACAACAGCACTGGATTGACTCCTTTGTTTATAGACAGATGTGGATAGTATCTAGATTCTGTGAGTTATCTGACAGTTATTATATAGAGGTTGAATGTTGTAAATATTATCCATACGTGCTTCAAGGCAACTTGCTGTTGCCTAATTGTTGCCTGCGCACGCTTCAAGCTATCAATCTCCTGCAAAAGGATAAACAATCAACATAGATACTAGCAGCCAAGAATAGCTGTTTTCTTAAACTGCTTTGTTATCCCAACATTTGACTGGGAAATGATTGTACCTTGTAGACCACAGCCAGTGTTGTCTGTGTTACCGATGGTTTCACTTCAAAGTCCCAAAGCTTAAGCTCGGTCTGGAAGATGAAATGTTCCCCAGTTCAAACCATGCAAAAACAGCATTTTTGAATAATTGCATGCTTACTGTTTGACTCTCAACTAACAGTGATCCCATGTGTTTTACATGCAGATGTTTTAGTTTTTTTTACACGCATCAGGGAAAATAAGAGAATATTTGATTAATAATGTATCCTTTCTATGATCCAAACGTCCCATCTGCTTTGCTGGGTTTTGATCATTACACTGCATAGCTGATACTCACAGAGCTTGAGTTCCCTACCGACTCCACTATGCAGGAAGGCAACATGGTAACCACGCCAACAGCTAAGACAACCATCTGGGGACAACCGTTACATACAAATTATAGAAGACAGTCCTGGTAAAATTCAGCACATTGTTAGGAACATATTTATGTGTTATTTTACTCGTGTATCGCTTGTATCAATCAGAAAGCCTCGTTGATACAATACATGATAATTAATGAGAGAAAAGTGCAAAAAGTTTTACTCATGTCAAAGAGAATTATTTTAATAGGATTGTAAAACTCCATTCTTACCGTCTTTATAGTGCATATCTCAAAGCCCATGTTTTGATCCCTGAAGTCTCACCAGAGCCAAGCCTTAGCGACGAGATCCTGTCAGACGAGGATGTCGAAACAGAATAACACATCAAAAACATTGAGAATCTGTCTAAATATGAAAAATCCTGAAGGATTAGAAGTGATACAGCCTTCACTGAATCTCAAGTGTGTATTGTAGTGTGAGTCATATTTTCTTTTTTGTTTGTGTAATGAGAAAACAACATCTCACCTATTCATGTGAGCATCTTCAAATACCGAAGTCGAACAACCGATAGCGGGATACCTTATATACGCATGTTCAGGTCTCTGTACTATAGCCTACAGAACATGGGGAAGTTGGAAGTTTCAGTTAAAAAGTATCTTGCACTCTCAGAAAGTTGAGGTGTTACTTTTCACGGCCAAGATGCTGACCTACACTTGATATTGTCACCATTTGCAGTTTTTGTCTGTGTGGTCAGCATTTGCCCGCGTACGTTTTCTCTAGCTATGGCACATATTGTATTTGTGACTGGTATCTTGAGACTCATGAGGTCTGAAATTGGTTTAATATTTTATATTGACTATGAAGCTACTAATGAAATAAGAAAATAATTAAGTTCTGAGTTACTTAGTACTTGTAAGTACTGAGTACAATGGGTTTGCACTACATTTAATTGACACTAACTCAATGGATCAAATGTTTAAAATAGCAGTGGTTGGTCACAGATGCACTGTTCTTTCCAATATTTGTGCTGGTATAAATATAGTTGATTTGAGGGTTTTGGAAAGAGAAGCTATGTGTTTCTTAGAGTTTGAGACATGTTGCTTTAGTAAGCAGCAATGGGACTCGTGGCCCTCATGATGTTTGCCAGCATCAGCACAAATGAAGATACCAGTAACCATGAATCTAACAATTTTCTCATCGGCCTATCTGTTATATCAGTCCTATAGGTGCACAATGATACTCATCAGTTTTGCATTAACTCAAGCTATAAATGTTTGAAAATATGTTCTGTATGAGTATCCACCTATAAGGAACATAGAAACAGAAGATATTAAGACTGCAAAGGGGACCCCCATGGGTGCAATAACAACAGTTACCACTAGGGGTAGTAATGATGCATCGTTGCTGCCCAATGTCATCTATTTACTACAGGGATGCAGTTGACAGTTTACTAAATGTAAAAATACTGCTGTGTAAACAACTTTGACACATTTCTACGTGACACAAACCACTCCCTCCCAAATGTATGGTATGTCACAATAAGGAAAGTAAAAGTCAGTGACAGCCGAACAAATGACAGCATGTTGAGTGTCCACCCAAACACAGGCTTGGTTATTATTTACCATGGTGTCAATAGACAGGGCATTAGGGTAAAAACAGCCACCAGAACCGTTTCTGAAACCTGGTTCCCACGGCTTCTTTAGAAAGCTGGATGTAAATGTCCTCCTAGACTGAAGCTGTCTCAGAAAGCCAATCAACTAAGCATGTGGGGTCTGAGTTGGGGCAGACAGAAGCATTAGGATGGAATGCTTTCTGTCTCTGATCTGAGGCATGATGGTACACAGCTCACTAAGAGAGAACAGGCCTTATATGGACAAGACTTGGGGTCCCAGAACCATGAACTCGAGATTTACTGGATGAAATGTCAACTAAAGTGAGACCAGGGCATCCTCGGCCTAATATGGCATTATCGACAACAATAAAATGTATCACACACTAGTAGGTCACAACATGACTATTGCCACAGCGCCGTTAGTGCTCAAGTATAAGTACATGCTCAAACGCATCCACAGTAAAGGATAACACAAGGGTTCTATTCTTGGGATCCCCTGTAGGCTCTCTATGCTGCCATAGCAGTGCCAGGATACCTCATGTTTCCCTGCACTCGTTGGCCTCTAATAACCAGTTGTTTAAAATGTGCTGCAGTGCAGTGGCTTCTCCCTTATTGGGCACTAGGCCAAAACCCTCTGTCAAACTAATTTAGCGACTTTCCCCATAGCTCCCCTAGTAATGTCAGTGAAGCATGGTGGCAATTAATGTAGTGACTTTAGCTGAAGCAAAATGAGGGAGTGGACATTCACATGTAGGGTAACATCTCTATAATAGCTCTGCTGAGCAGAGTTCCTCACCTTGATAAGGTGAACTGGAACATCACACTGGTGGCTAGTGACATTTACATTTAGTCATTTAGCAGACGCTCTTATCCAGAGCGACTTACAGTAAGTACAGGGACATTCCCCCGAGGCAAGTAGGGTGAAGTGCCTTGCCCAAGGACACAACGTCATTTGGCCCGATTCCCTAACCGCTCAGCCACCTGACTCCCTCTGTCTATATCACATAGATGTACTATGTGACATAGATGTACTATGTGACTATTAATGTCATCCTGAACTTAGTTTGGTCTCTACATCGTGACTGATATCTCATATTTTTTCTTGACCCGTTAATCTTCATTGGCAGGACACAAGGAATGGTTTCACAACAATATATATATTTTCTCAATAATACATATTTACTGTAATCATTTGGATGTAGAAATGTAGGTGATATGTACAGTATAAAACTATTACATAAAACATTATTTTAAAATAATACAAAATAAATGATGACTGAAAATGACAAAATCAGTCCAGAAGGACTCACTGCCTCATCCTAGGGTTCACAGGAGAAGCTACATCAAGCAAAACATGCCTTGCCTTCTGGGATTTGTGGAAACACTGTCTTTTCTATGCCAAAGGCAATAACCCTCTAAATTAGAATCTCAAGTTATTGGGTGCGTTTTAAACTGCAGCCATGCAGTTTGAGCTTGGTGAGAGGAACAATAATATACAGCATTTTCTGCATCGTAAACACATCTTATTACAAACCAATGGAAACAGGAACACATTAGCTCAATGCTACTCACTAAGAGCATAGAAGGAAACACACACTTTTAAAGTTAATCAGTAGCTAGCGGGTTAACTTCAAAATAAACTCTTCTGAAATATTCAAAACTACTCATGTGGGCATCAACACAAAAATTAGGATCAACAGATCCAATGAAATGGCACTTGTAAAGAATGGTATCCTGCTAGACACTGACCTATACTGTCGCCTTATTTCTCAGACTACTTAAGGCTCAGGTGGCGTTTTCTGGCAGTCAGCAATTCAAGTAGGATGAGATCTAATGCCTGTGAAGAGACGTAAATTATTTAGCAGTACACAGTACTGGTGCATCTGAGGACTCCCTTCACCTCCCTAAATGTCTGAGCATCTGCTACTATGACTTTATAGAAAGTGTCTCCGAGAGTTCAGCCTTTTCTAGCATTTTCCGCTTCTCAACTCAAACTTCTACCTACATGTAAGCAGGGGTTAGGTAAACTGTCTGCACTGGCAGGGGAATTCGAGGGCCAGCAGGCAGGCAGGCAGGCAGGCAGGCAGGCAGGCAGGCAGGCAGGCAGGCAGGCAGGCAGGCAGGCAGGCAGGCAGGCAGGCAGGCAGGCAGGCAGGCAGGCAGGCAGGCAGGCAGGCTAGCCGGCATGCTGACGTCACGGTCTGCACCACGCCCGGGCCCTCGGCTCACTTGGCCACCCTGTAGCTGGCCAGATCCAGGGGCTCTTTGCTGGGCATACACCAGTCATCTGCTTCCTGGCTCACTTTGTAGTTCCTCAGAGCTGTCTTGTTGTACACGGGGAGCCTCTCCACAGAGTCCCTTGACAACGCCTACGAAAGGAAACACGTTTTAATTGTGAGAAATCTTCAAAGAGAAAAGAGGAGGGATGTGGAGGGAATGACATATGGAGCCGTCGTGAGAGGAGCCTACGGCGACACGTTTCTCACCAACCCTAGATGTCCGCTTCACGTGCCTCACCTTCAAGTGGATGACAGCGTCCGAGCCATGGCCCTGCATGGAGTAGAGCTGCAGGTCTCCCTGGAAGTACTTGGCATAGAGGCGCGAGATGGGCAGGCCATAGCCAAAACCAGCCTGGAGATGAGAGAGCAGGAGATTCACCCAGATGACTGCGTCAACCGATACTCATCAGTTGGAGATGTTATGATGAGATGGGGCAGGCTGGGAGAGCAATGACAGAGCGAAGAGATGAACTCACAAACGGTGTTGGTGTGTCCTCTCCTATTTGAGGCGTGGGGGCCGTGGAGTACATGTAGCTGAACAGGGTCTCAGTCCTCCTGAAGGGGACTCCACCACCCCTGTCACTCACCTACACAACAACAGCAAGAGTGGAGGAGTAGGAGAGAGAGGGGTGGGGGGAAGGGAGGCAGAAATGGCGTGAGAATGTCGTCGGGAACTAGGACAAGGAGCTCAGGCACAAACAGACAGGCAGGTGGGGGTCTCCTGTGCCACTTGGGAGGTATTCAAGGACATGAAACAGCCAAGGATTCTGTTTTAGCATATCGTCATGGGAACAGGACAAGACCACTCAGTACCCTTCGTATTGTGTTATGTCACCAGGAGGCAGGAGTGGAGCTCACAGCACAGATCAAGCAGTTCTGGAGATAAGGTTACAACCAGACTAGGCTTGTAAGCTCGAAATGTGAGGCTCTGTGCTTGTTCAATTCTCTGATACTCTTATCTGAGCTAAGTGGTTCAGTTGAACATTAAACAGTGAATTAACAAGAGTCAACCTCTTACGTACAGATGTAACACCTTGAGAACTTGATGGGCAACGAAAAAGCCAAAGATGCATTCTATCCAAGTTGGGGTTGGATGTTTGGTAAAACATTTGTTTTTGTAAACCTATTCATTAGTATTTGTAAATCAGTGATATAATATTGTTACTTATGTAATGAAAATGAAGCAGTTTACAGCTACTTTACCTTGATTGACATGTCCTCTCCTCCAATGGCCACAATTACTTGAATTGGTGGAAGACTGTTGCTTGTTTCATGGTGCTCAATAGTGGCTCTCATTGCATTCTACAGGTGGAATAGTGGACATCATAAAAGAATATTCAATGATAGCTACCAGGATCCAACTTCGGTATACAGTATAATACCACATTTAAAAATGTTACCACACCTTGAAGAGCTCAAACAGCATATGGTAGAGATGGGAGGGCACGTAGACTATATCTATGGGCTGCTTCCTGTTGTTACCTATGGAAAAGGAGAGAAAATATATGAAATCCATACGTGAGCTCTTAAATTCAAAGGCAATTTGTGACCGACTGTCAAAGCTGCCAGCGGATCCAGTGGAGCTCTATTTTGGGCCTTGTCTGACCAGGGGGGGGTGTCAATACTGTCTGAGACCAGTCAGCCCTCCTCACTAACCCACTTCTTCTGCCTGAGTGACATCATTAGACTCCCCTCAGGAACATATGGCACAAGTGTGGTGCTCAATGTCATCAAAGTCTCACAGATGAAAAAAGAATGACCATTAACTTTGGAATCTGTGTTCGTATGAGACAATCCTGGTGTCTGTTAGTAGGAGATGAAATATTCTTGGTTTGGGCTTACTGTTCAGCTCCTGCAGCATCAGCTCTGGTGAGCTGAGATAGTACTTGTCACACAGCATCTTGGCACTTTGGTAAGCATCTGAGAGGACAGACGAGGACATTCTATATTAGGAGTCTTGAAGGGTTGCCAGGTTTGAAGGCAATCAAAACAATATTTACCCCATCATTTCTCTCCACGCATCAACAGCGAGGACTTATCTATATCAAGTATCCTCAGAAGGCAACATGAATAAAGACCTGCAGTTACCTTTCACAACCTTGGTGACTTCACAGTGTGGGTCAATGCTTCCAATGGTGTTGGGGTGAAGAGGGTTTGTTGCTCCATCAAAGACTAAGGCTGTACAGGTGCAATTGGAAGAACACACCGAATTACTTCTGAGAAAAAATAACTGACATATAAACTGTGTATGGTACCTCAGAAGGCGAGATAATGCCTTTGCCACTGCTCACTGTGCTGGTTGATGAGCATTCGTATGGATATGCGACTCATGTAGAAGCGATCCAGAAAGTACTGGATGTTCTGGTTGGTGACAGAGTCCTGGGAGAAGGTCTCCTTGTACTCTACGATGCCCTGTGCCATGGTGGGCACCACATCATTGTGCCTGTTCCTGATTTTCACCAAGGTGTCAACAAACCTGAGAGTGAAAGCAGAATTGTTAGACGGGTGAGTTTCTTCTGACAGACTGAACTGATTTGGGAGTACGCCGGGCCTGTGGGAACGAGTGGCAGGTCTTGTGACAAGGTGACAGCATACGCACTCTCCCAAGATACTCTGGTCATCAGGGTTCTTGTCAAGGAACTCCAAGATGTCCATCAAGCTCTGAATGTACCTAAAACAGACACACATTTTTACACTGCTATTCATAGATAATTGAATGTGGAAATGTGTTTCTATATCAAAAACTGAATTTATTCCAGAAGTACCATCTGCCCCATGCAATAGTCTAAACGTTGCCATCAAGGAGACATTATAGGAGAATTGAGGCCCGCTTTATCAGACACAAGAAAGGTTTCTACCCCTGGTAATCATATTGTTTAATTGCCTAAGCTTAATACATTTGCTGTTGATATTTTCCTTTACTATTTAGGCTTCTACTATCGTTTATCATTCAAGAATTCTGGATATTATTAACATTAATCTCAACAATACTATCATTGTATTTTATTATTGCTGAGAACCTACTTGCAAAAAAGTATTTAATTGTACTGTTCATTTATGAACATTCTGATCACAATACTTGAAAACTTGAAAAGTATGAGAAGGAAAGAGCACAAGTGTTTTTCTGTAACGCATGCGCACACGGGTTGGCGGAGAAACTGGGGTAAAGTTCATATTTAGAACGGCGGTGTGCCTGGCACAAGAGTTTGGGGTAAAGACGGTGCCCCATTGAAAATCAGCATCCATTGTTAAAAGCTTACAACACTCCTTACCATGTCTGCACCATTTGTACAGAAGGAGTTGTGAGCAGCCTGTTCGGGAGCAGGTTGATCTCTTTCATTATGTTTGACAGTCTAACGGGAAGTTCTTGTCTTAAAAAAACAAAAGATGTCTTTTCACATGCGTTTGTTGAACCTGTAAACAGGAGTGGGAGGGGGGAGGGGAAATCAATGTTCTTAAATAGACCCCTTACTTAAATGAAATGAACAAAAATGTGGTTAACATTGCATGATGGCAGTAGGCTACTTGGAGTAGTGGCTTTTTTTTTCTTTTTTTTTTACAATCCCCGACATTAGATCATTTGAAAGGAACGTGACTGTACCATTGAAGCTGACGCAATATAGACCTGCACTAGGGACAGCCAAAACGTATGGGGATTGTATTGTAGGAATTGCTGCAATGCACACCAAGCCCTTTCTATGTAAAGTGAAGTTAATTTAACAAAATCGCACTTTAGCCTATCATTCTTATCCTTTGTTGTCGTTTTTGACGTAAATATGCGATGACATTGCATACTGTCGTTCTACTAGAGGGTTACTCACCAAAATCGATAAACTGTTTCATAGAGAGCGGTGAAGGCGAAAATTTTGCATAATATTCGACATGTTTAGGCATATTTGTCAAAGCTGCATTCTTCATAATAAATCTCACGAACTTCATTGTTAACGTTTGTAGTGCAGCGTTTTGAACGCCGTACACAAGTCCTCTTTTAAACATACGAAAATATTGTTGCCGAGGGTACAACCTCGTTAGCTAGGCTATAAAAATACTGAATTAGAAAGATTCTATTATCAACGTCTACTGATGCTACAGTAAAGCTTCAGCAACTACTCATTGCATATCAACACACAATGTGGTAGCCAATAGTATTCGATTTTTTTGCCAGCATCATCCAATAGGAATTGAAAAGGAGTGGCTCTGTGGAACATAGCGGTTGATTCATGGTGGTTGTTTGGAAAGAGTCATGAAAAAGTATCTCAGGTTCCCCTTGTCATCACTAAGAAGCAACACCAAACATAAAACGTTCAACATGATTTAAACTTAGAATAGACCAAAGATAACCAATATCAAACTATAGTCTCTTCACAACTAAATTATAAATCAAAGGCAAAGCCTGCCTTACAATATAAAATGTTTATTTTGCTTTCCATAGGATTATATACGGAACATGGCTGTTGAGTGTTTCCTCTATTGATACTTAATTGGCCAATACATTTTTGTTTAATGCAAATCGGAGAGATAACACTTTCTGCTACATGCTAGAGATTATCCGTCCAAGTGTAATTCCTTGGAATTTATTTTTCGAAATCTTTAATTAGAAAACATTTTTTCAACCGTAATAAAAAAAGCAAAACTCTTTTTCCCCAAAAAATTTTTTCAACCTTTCAAAACTTTTTTTTCAAAATATAATTTGTAAGAAAAAAATTTGAACCTTACAAAACGTTTTTTTCTCCAACACGTGAAGTGAAAGGAGAGAGGAGGAGTGGGGAGAACAGAAAAGCTACAACAGAGTAAAGCAGAGCAGAGGGCAGGGTGAGCTGAGAGACCAGTCTGCTCTCAAAACTAAAGTATCACGTATTGTCTCATGGGTCTAATTGAGCTGCCACTGTATTTGAATGGGAGTACTGGGTTGTATCATTAATGAAATACTGCCATGGCACTGCAAATTCAACATCTAAGTGGAACTGGTCCTTATGGAAACATTTTAATAATGTAATCAGGGATTGACTTTGTAATTATGGTGGTGTGGCTCAGGGAGGATTTCCACTCACCAAAACACATCACTTTCTCCCTTTCTAGCTGTTACCCCCCCCCCCCCACACACACACACACACACACACCCACACACACACACCCACACACACACATTCTAATCTCCTTGAACTGGACAAGCCCTGGACTGGATAAGATCAAGAGGTGTGTGAATTATTTCCGCTCCTGGCTTCAAAGAGCAGCTTGGTGGTGGAGCCATGCCAGGGTCCATGCCTGCTCCAGGGCTGTGGCTTAGAGAATTAGAGCATCAAAAGATTAAAGATTGACATTTTTAAGATAAAGAAATAAAATGAAATAAGGTTTTGAAGCACTTGACATTTGATTGATCATTTAAAATCAGGAATCAGGCTAACATCATGGGTTATAAGACTACAGGTGGAATCATTGTCATTTTCTGTCCTCAACCTAGTTCTCCCTCCTCCTCACCGGCTAGCCTGCCTGAGATGGTGTTCCCATTGGCGTACCTTGGCTATTATAGCTGACAGTGGGCATTCAGATAGCACTGGCTGTCCTAACTAGTCAGGTGAATTGCAATTTTGGTTTTCATGATCAACAAATGAACACACTTCAGAAGACTATACAAAACGTATTCCTCACAGTAGCCTATAATCATTCCCTTAAGCTCATGGTAGGGTTTTCTGTTTTAATTTAGCCATGATGTGTAGCCTAGGCTACTTTAAAGTCACAGAAAGTCCACTTTGTTTTATATATTCCGCATGGTCTACATGAAACCGAAGTATACCTGGTCAAAATAAAAATTACTTAAAACGATAGTTCATAAGGCCTTACATAACGTTGCAAATTATTAACACGGTCTGAGGATGCTGATGTGTCAGTGACGGTACTGCACGCAAGGTCCACTCCTATTCCCGCGACAACAATCCACAGCAAATCGAGTACCAGTCTGAGGTCTTCGGTCACAGTGCTCGACAGGACTGTTACACCGTGGAGGAAGACAGGAGTTACGATCAGTAGCCTACTGGTCATCGGACTCAACGTATGCGAATGCTTTAGGGGTGTACTGCCCCCTCCCGAGCAATGGCATCTATGGATCGATCCAAAGGGACTTGTAAGTATGGTTTATTTTTGAGAGAATTGCGAGTTGTTATCAGCTTCGAATGGTGCGGTAAGGTTAGACACAATGAAAAGGCTATAACGTGAGTTGAGCAGGCAAGACAGACAAGGTTGTGCGTGATGGTGAGGCAGCGCTTTCTCTAGCCTACACATCCATGTTTTTTATATTGCAATACAAATGGCCACATTGTAAGCAAAATTATCTTCAGGCGTTTATTTACATGTATTTAAAGAAGTATATGGTACTGGGTTACATGCGACAATGTATGTCAGCTTTTGAGAACAAATTAGCGCTGTTCTTGAACAAAGCTGGTGCATCTCCTTTAAGGCAGCGCGTGAGCTTTGACAACATCAGCACCAACCAGCTCGATGTAGTTGTCGTCTTGGCAAGAGAAAATCGTTCAACTTCAGTGCCACGCCACGTAAGTGAGTGTTACTCATTTAAAAGATACGATCGATCAACGATCACTACACATTTGATTAAATTGTCTGCAGGCTGAGTCTCTGTTTACTGTTATTTGTCGTGGACCAATTGACCATGAGGCAAACTGTACTGTTACAGGAAAAACATGTCACGTTCAGTTAATTTAAACATCCCGTTAGGCTGAAGCATTTGGGGAGTGTCAATGTCAATGAAGGATCGACTTTTGCTCCTCTGTTTTAGGATAAGTTCACAACTAGCCTAGATGAAGGCGTTCAGGGGACGGACTTTGGGAGAAAACATTAGCGGCATTGAACTGAACGGCTGACACAGCACCTGCACTTTAATCAATGGCATGTCAGCAAGTTTATGAGGCTGGATTAGAAAGAGTTTATTGAAGGTGTCACACAATATCCCAAGTTCTCAGACGAGGTTTATCATGCGTCCAGTTAAGGTCTTGATGTTGTCAGGCACCGAGAATATAGCTACCTTGATAATATAATGTAAATCCAATCAAAGGATTATAAGAATGAGAACTTAAGGGGATCAGAGGGCGTTCTGAGAGGATACACGACTATTATTGTCCAGTGAACTATTGTCAAGTGGATGTAAGTGTAGGCAGCAGTGGGTTTGCTAATGCATAGTCTGGAAATTCAGAGGCTTTCAAATCGAAAGTGGACAGCGCCACGGGGCTAGAATACCATGCCTTTTAACTTCTGAAATCAGGCCGCTCAATGTCGGATTTGGTTGGAAACCACGATTGTGCCACTGTTGTGGTTTGGTCTATAGTCATGTGTGTAACAGAGGAGTGACTGTGCGTTTGGAAAAATCTTTTTTCAAAAGATGCATTTGAAAAGTAAATAATGAAATCTTTTCTTTTTTACGCTATACAACCTCAATCAAATATTTGAGGAATCTTAAATACTGAAAATATTTTTAATGATTTCTTTCCTGAACGATGGAACCCACTCTGGGTGGTGGAACAACAAAATATGTGCCCCTACTTGCCTCGGGGGAATGTCCCCGTACTTACTGTAAGTCGCTCTGGATAAGAGCGTCTGCTAAATGACTAAATGTAATGTAAATGGAATTGTGAGTCAGTCCAACGATAAACTCAAAATGCATTCAATTGACAATGCTGAGGACCATCATATAGCCTTTATCACTGTGGAGGTATTCAGAATGGTCTCGTAATGCGCGTAAAGAAAGACACACACACACATACACAAACACACACACCACCTCCCTCACCCCTCTCGTCCCTGCCTTTTCCCTACAGGCCTCTCTCTTATCTCAGGTCTTCACGCCAAGACCTGACTTGATTACTCTGCTTTTCATCTGCTGTGTGCCGCAGCATAGGGACACCCAGGGCCTGTTTGCAGGAGCTAAATTAAGGACCTAAAACAGTGCATTAGCCTACCTGCTAATCACCAATCACGTAACCACTGTACAGACAGTCTCTCAGGGGCTCAGTGTGTTTTTCCCCTCACTAACCACTCTGGTTTTGGTTTTCTCACCCTTAAATTGGAGAGCAGTAGCCTCTGGAGAGGAACTCTGCTGTCTTATGTAAAGACTTCTGTTTACTCAGTGATGATGAAGGCAGTGCAATGAGCGTTGAATGTAGCGCTGTGGAATTCCATAAAAGTCCCCATTTTGTGTGGCGAAAATGTATTTGTCAGTTGGTATGTTGTGAGATATACTCCAAGGGAAGCATATTGTACCGTACACGGAAGCCCCGATCCACTGAAATGTGTTGTTTACCGTTGACGTCTTATAAGAAATGGATGTGCTGCTTTGTCTGCAATGCTCCCTGGGTACCAGAGGACGCAAATCTATCAAGTTAAATATTCCTTGGGATTCACAAGCAGAGGGAAACCAATCAAGCTGCTGACTGCTCCTGTCGATGAACCAAGACCCTGTTGCAAAAAAGTTGTAGGAGCTGACCTTCTGAGTGGTTTTAGACTCGAAGACGCTGGTCTCCAGGAACAACAAGGAGGCTGACGCAAATGGATTATAGAGTGAGAGCACTTTGGCACCTCTGAATGCCGAACAGAGGGAGTAGTTCTCGATGAAAGATGGCTTGCTGGGGGAAAGCATAAAGCGTTGCATGAGCCCAGTTGAAGCATGACTTGTTCTTCACTGGGTTTCGTTTTCGAATTCAATTGGTCTGAAAACGATGCGTCCAAAGCCTTTTCAACCGAATCAACCCCAGATTCCCTGAAATTGGCAGAGCCCAAATCCGTACATTACTTTGCATGACTCAGCCTTGCATGTCCTGGAGAAGCTGGGTGATGTGGAGTCTTATTAGTCTGTGCAGTGTACTGTACCTGGACGCCCTACTGGCACACCGGGGCATTTTGAATCCATTTATCTCCAATGGTGTCATCACCTGGGACTTGCCTAAGTTATTAGACCCCCTGACACTCCGGAAGCACCGAGAGACAACGTTCACACGGTCCATGTCTAACCGTAGCATGTAAGAGTCTGTGTTGTTCCGGGAACTATCCAACTCGTTCGCATTCACGGGTGTCCTGCCATTCAACATTAATGTGCACATCACTTACATTATTACGTAAGCCACTTACAGGATGGACACATTTAGCTGATGAAGGGGAGGGAGGGAGGAGAGACAACCTGCTGTAATATTCATGGGCAGCTTTTAGGGGTCATAGAGGTGTATGGGTAGGGGGAGAGCAAGAGAGAGAGAGAGAGAGAGAGAGAGAGAGAGAGAGAGAGAGAGAGAGAGAGAGAGGGAGAGAGAGAGAGAGAGAGAGAGAGAAAGAGAGAGAGAGGGAGAGAAAGAGAGAGAGAGGGAGAGAGAGAGAGGACGTGGGAGACAGATAGAAAAAGAGATAGAGAACAGAGAGAAAGAAAGAACAGAGAAAAAAGAGAAGAAGAGGGAGAGAACAATGGCGCAGTGCTCTCTTCCCCTTCCATCCGAGGTACTCTTCAACACTGTCCGGTAAACCCATACAGAGGTTTGGACACATCTCAGGATTCCTTTACTCATGCCTCGAACATTTCCTTCCATTTTTACTTCAACCATGAAGTCTCCAAGCATCTAAAGCGGTATATAAGCGTTTCTTTTGATCCATCTAAAGCAAGGAGGGTCAGGCTCCAGCAACTCTAAGAAAGTGCAGTGCTGTGGTTTGTGTAGGAAGTCCTGAAACATCAAATGATGAGATGTAGATCTTCAGTGGTTTTGCTGTGTTGGGCATTCTTCGTCATGTCAGTTGCTGCCAATGAATTCTCTGTAAACATCGTTTTTAGCCTTCGGGAAATAGCGCTGGCTAGCTTCTCCTGAGAATGTTAACTACATTTACATTTAGTCATTTAGCAGACGCTCTTATCCAGAGCGACTTACAGTAAGTACAGGGACATTCCCCCGAGGCAAGTAGGGTGAAATGCCTTGCCCAAGGACACAACGTCATAGGCCTGGCGGGGAATTGAACTGGCAACCTTCCAATTACTAGCCCGATTCCCTAACCGCTCAGCCACCTGACTCCACCTAACTACAATGCTGGTGCTGCTCTTGACTAACTGTAAATAATCCTCCAGAAAATTAGCACCAAAATCCAATTAACCAAAATTGATCCCTGGGCATGCTTGGGGATGAGTGGGTTGGAAATGAGGAATGCCTCTTTGTAGTGCGTCTGACTGATAAGAGTGTTTGGTTGAAGAGTCTGTCGAGTGTGGCGGAAATGACGCATTTTAACCTCACCCCGGCAAACAGCAGCTGATGTCCAGCTGAAAGTCATTTCCCCAGGAAGGCTCCTCCCAGCTGGTACTATCCAGTTTCATGTGGCTGTTTTTTGTGCTGCGGTGTAATACTATGCAGCACTATACACTGGACTTAAAGGTCTCTCATGTCAAATACAAAGCAGTGACCATGGTAAGGAATGCAGCCCCCAAGGGATGTTCTCTCCTGACCTTCAGCAGATAACAAGGATCCCGTAGGGTGATGAAACACACACCTGTCCTGCTGAGGCAGCCACCACCTCCTCCTCATCTCTCTCTCTCTCTCTCTCTCTCTCTCTCTCTCTCTCTCTCTCTCTCTCTCTCTCTCTCTCTCTCTCTCTCTCTCTCCTCCACTGTCTCTCCCTTCTCCTCCACTCTCTCCTTCCCTCTCCCTCCTCCACTCTCTCCCTCCTCCTCCACTCTCTCTCCCTCTCTCTCCTTTTATCTCTCTCTAATCCTCTTCCTCCACATTCTCCCTCCTCCACTTTCTCCCTCCTCCTCCACTCTCTCTATCTCCCTCTCTCTCCTTCTCTCTCTCTCCCTCCTCCTCATCTCGTTTGCTCTCCATGTTTTTACACTTCAGCTTGTTTCTATTACTCTCTCTTTCATTTAAATCAGAGCTTAACTTTGCCTCTCGCCCCTCTATTTTCCTTTCCACTCCTCCCTCTAGTTCGATAACTCTCTCCCTACATCACTCTGTCCCCCCTTCCTTCTTTTTCTAGCTCTGAATCCATCTCTTTTTCATTCCTCCTGTCTTGCGTAACTGTAGCATATCTAAAAGCCAGGGCAGTGACCTCTGGCTGCCAATATTATGTGAGCTCAGACACCAGCTCCGCCTGGCCAGCGCCAGCCTCCTGTTCTCTGCTTCTCCGCTGTCTGTCTGAGCCCTGGCGACTGTATAGACGATGCACCAGGACTTACTCATCCTGGAAGAACAATCGCTCCTGCTCTCAGGAAGAAAACCACACAGCCCGGCCACGCTGTTCCAAAGAGCCGCATCCTCATTGGCTAATGTTAACATGGTGTTACTACAGTTTGTTGTCTGAGCGAGGTGCTGCAGGGATGTGGCTGGGGCTTGTGTGGGGGGTTCGGGAGCGGAGAGACAGGGGCATGGTTGTGGTTTTTTGTCGGCGAGGAACACCTGGTGAAATGAGGGATTGTGTGAGAGTGATGTAACTGCCCTGTAATGTGACAACTCTCTCTGCCCACTCAAGGCACAGAGCCAACCATGGAGGCGTAATGTAATATCATCTGTAAAAGGAGAGAAAGAGCAGAGCAGTATGAGTGTTTGTGTAGTATGAGTGTGTGTGAGGGAGTGCATGGCAGGAGAGCATGAGTGTGTGTGTGTGTGTGTGTGTGTGGCGGAACACAATGTGAGACGGAACTGTGAAAGTATGTGACTGTGTGTTAAGTGTGTGACTGTGTCTGTGTGTGTGTTTGTGTGCGCGTGCGTGAACCTTTTTCAGGCCCATAGTCTTTATCCGCACTGGGGTTTCACACGGTTCTTTTTGTATCTTGGAAAAACCAGGTTACCCACTTGCCCGTCATTCTGCTCTGGACTGGCTGTATACCCTGAGGGGCCCCTAAAAATAGTCTCTAACGCTCAGAGAATGCCCCGACAGCGCTTAGCTGGAAAACCTATCCCGTTCTCTTTAAGACTTTGACGGTCGCACGATGACAGGTATTGTTAGCCGTTCTAACACTGCCTCCACCAAGGAATCACTGTGTCGCTCTTAATGGATTAATACACAAAGAGAAAAGAGCCAGACAGCTTGACAACACCGCCGCTGATTCAAAGAACAAAAAAAAAAAACTGTCGAGCTCTGGAATTAGGCTAAGATAACTGGACTGACTGCAGAAGTAGAGGAGAAGTATCTAATCTGGGAGACAATCTTTATGATGCAAACAGAGGTAGCGCCGTCCATAGATTTCCTATAAATATCTTCTGAAAAGAGTCTAGCACAAGGGAGAGTGGAGCTGCCAAGCAGCAGCGGGTGTCTTTAGATGAAGAGGAAGATTGAAAGGAAAGCTCTTTGAACTCTGCTTGTTGCATAATGTTGTTACGTCGGAGGGTGGGGGAGGGCTGGTAGTGTATGTAGGCCTCCTTGAACTAGGCCTCTGTTTCAGTGAGGTGGTACCACACACCCTGCTTCGGGGACAGTCATCGCTATCCATGGTCCTGAAAGCCGGGGCTCGTGTTACTAGTAAGAAAGCAACAGACTCTGACAGTACAATCCCAGTCCCTGCAACAGTGATTCTGGATCGTTTGTCTCCCTGCTGTTCTGGTGAGAACCAGGTGGTAAGAGCTGATCCTAGACAATCAGTTGTGGCAACCATCTCCTCAATGTTGTATAACTACCGCCCACCTTCACCATCACAGACTGAGAGCTGACCGCTGGGGTCAATGTGTTTGAACATCAAAGGACCCACGGTTGAGTCCAGAGGAGGGTCAATTGAAGGATGGAGCATTACTGTAGTGTAATGGTTCATTAATTAGTACTGTAGTGTAGGTAGGCCTGCATGAGAAGTGTGTGGAGAGAACTCAGAATGTAATATTTGTGCTCAGTGCCTGAACAAGGGTTTGTTTGCGTGTGTGTGTGTGGTATTAAATGGATGTCATGTGTATCAACTCTAACACTATTCTCTCTTATAGAAGCATCCTTCTACTGAATTCTTGATTTCGCTCTCTATTTCTCTCTCTCTCTCTCTTTCTCTCTCTCTCTCTCTCTCTCTCTCTCTCTCTCTCTCTTGTTCTAGCCCTCCTTTCCGCCCGCTCTGTGGTAGCTGGCCTTCCAGCACTGGTTGCTCAATTTTTTTCCCTCTCAGTGCTTCGCATGTTCTCTGTTCCCCTGGGTCCTCAGTCACCATATTTTCCCTTCTCTCTCTGTCTCTTTGTTTCTTCCTCCACTCTCTCTATTATTATTGAGTAGAGGACCTCATTCCCCTTTCTTAAGCGCTTTCAGTCTATCTCTCTATAGACTCCTGACTTAACCCCCCCCACACACACACAGTCTGTGAGAAGATGAGCTAAGCGTCACAATAGGGCTGGCATGGGGGGGGGTGTCCTTGGCAAGGACATTCCAGGTTTGTTTCATTAGAGGAAGGGCCTCACTCCTACACACAGACGCACACACGGGCACCCAAACACTAAAAGATACACACACGCACAAATTTAAAAACAGGCACATTGTGTTTCTCACACATGCAAAGGTACCCACTGTCACAGAGACCGACTCACACACTCTCTCTCTTTCTCTGCTCGAAACACACACTCGCACTCTCTCTCAAGTCATTTAGAGCAAGCGAGGCGCATGGCTCATATTCATCAAATATTCCTCCTGATCCAACCCACTGCGTTCGCACCCTTCATATCGTCTCCTGCACCGGCCAGAAGACAGCCACATGCAATCTTCATTAATCAGCTACTCCAATGTCAAATTAGTCTGAAAGACAATTAAACCACACTCTGTTATGGTTCAACCAATTAACACAGACTCATCCATCATTGTTTCCCTCCAAAACTGAAGTTAAATCTGGATTAGGCTTCAATGGAAGTCGGTATATTACTTCAGTGTAGAATCACAGGGATCCACAGTCATTGTTGGGCTGTAGAATGCTCCAGACTACTTTTACAAGTATGCAAATCATCCGATCCATCAAGATGGTACTTCGAAAAAGTCACTGGTTCATAATAAAACACAGCATTCTGTATTTTTTCTCCGCTGATTCTTGCCATGTTCTTGTTGGTCTGTGTGGGCCCTGTGGTTAGGCAGGGCGTGACAGCCCCTCCAGAAGGCTGGCTGAGTGGATGTGTTGTGAGGCACACATGGCTCCTCAGGGCAGACAGCAGCGGGAGCTTGAACCATGCGTCAGGGCCACGTGTCATGGCCACTGGCGGGACCTCATGGGCTCTCGTCAAGGTCTGGCTGGCTTTAATGGATGAATTCGAATTCGAATTCGAATGAGACGTAGATGAGCATTGCAAACGCCTCGAGGAATGGAGTGAGCCCTCTCTTTCTCTCTCTGCATAACAAACTATTTCTCTCAGCGTGAGAGAAATAGCTCCCTCGCTCGCTCCCTCCCTCTCTCTCTGTATTACATGTCTCATCTCTCACAAGCAGCAATTTTTCACTCCACTGTTTCCAGAGCTGTGTGTTGTACCCTTGATATTGCTTTTGCGCCCAAAATATGGGGATTGTTTGATTGTGATCCTGTGAAGAGTGCCCTCCCTGTGTGTTTGTTTGTGTGTGTGCGTGTGTTTGTGGGTGGGCGTGTGTGTGTGTTAGTGTGCTTGTGTGTGCACGTGCAATTGTGTGTGTTTGTGTGTGAGCTTCAGCTTGTCTGTGTGTGCGAGCGTGCTCCAAGGTTGACTCAGAGTGAAAGGTGGCCGTGGATGTGGGAGGAGAACCGGGAGGCTTGTGAGAAAATGGAAGTAAAAGAACGAGAACATTTATTCTTTCCTGGTGCTCTGAGCGAGCTGCTGGGTTTGAGTTTGGTTTAAGTGCGAGAGGATCTGAGGTTTCGAGGCGCATGGCTAATAATTAGGAGATTAATGTCTTTGTGGGAACATTCTCATTGAAAGTTTTGTACTGAGTAGTAATTCCTTTTCCTTGAGGGGCAGCGATGAACTTTGCTGCAGGTCCCCACTCAGAACGACAGAGTGGATGACCTCAGAGGAAGGAGGGACGGGGAGGAGGGAGGGAGAGAGGGAGAAAATGGCAAGGCGAGATACAGAGAGGAGGGGAGAGAGCGACAAAGGGAGAGATGAGGAAGAGGAAGAGCGATAGTTCATTGTCTTTTCCATGCTCATTCCATCAATCTCTTTGGTGACACCCGCTTCAACACTCTATCTCTCTCCCTCTCTCTGTCACACACACACACACGCACACACACACACACACACACACACACACACACACACACACTGGGAGCTTGCTCCTGCACTGTGCCAGGCTGCCAACGCTGCTGTGTAGGGATGAATCATGGCTTGCAATGGCACGGCACAGCCTGGCATTAGGCATCGCTAGGTGGGCCTGCAGTGGAGACGTCCAGCACTGACACCCTGGCTCCTCTGACCACGTTCACACCACACACACTGCACACCAGGCCCCGCGCAGTGGATTACATTCGGAAGAACATCGAAGTGTTTCCAGGCCTTGATGGATGGAAATGTAAAATGACTTTTGGATTCAGTTAAGTGTTCTTTATTTGTTTTCAGATCACATGTCTCTGACCTTAGCCAGCTCAGATGAAGTGTTGCTGGAGAGATGTGGTTTAGTCATGTGGGCATATGGCGCCTGTGACATTGGAACACAAGTGTTCCTGACACGCACACACACATGCCCACACGCACCGGCACACACACGCAGGTCCACACAAACCCAAACACACACCCGTAAACACACGGACACACACCCCACTGTTGTGTTAATAGGTTGTCAGTGTGAGTGCCGCAGTGTGTGTGTGTGTGGAAGTCAGGACGTGCTTGTCTGAAAGCAGCGCCGTGCAAGGCTAGCAGGTGCAGCAGAGGGGGGGGGGAATGAGGCGGGCGTGTGGTGGAGGGCGCGGGGGGTCAGGGTGGCACTGGCCCTCGGTGACGTGGCGTCTGAATCAGCCGTGGCAAGCTGCTGTAGGGATCACTGTGTGTCCTACGGGCCCGTTTCACAACCCAGAGGGAGACAAGTGAAAGTGTCTCTCTCCTCCAACGACAATCTAACACACTCATTCACACCCTCTCCGTGACTCCCCCACCCCTCCTCCCGGCTTCTTTGATCCTGGATCCGGGGCAGCCATTGGACCACCTCCTTCTGACTCTGCAGTTTTCACGTAGGTTTTTATTGATGCCTCGAGACAACAGCACACACTTATCTGATGTTAGCAGAAACATCACCTATTCTGACATTCCTTTCATGTCAGAACTTCTTGATGCTGCATGGCAAGCAAACAATCTGGACAAGCCTATCAGAGATGAACTGCACCTCACGGTTTCACGAGTTCTATTATTAACTAGCTAGTAAATCTAAATAATGACCTGACACAAGCACACACTGTCCTGTGTTATGAGACAAATGGTTGTAAAAATTTCAGATCATATGAGAGAGAACATAAATAAAGCATTTCTTTTCTCCACCAGCCAGGAGTCTCAATAAATCAGATCCACAAAGAACAGACATCCCCTAGTAATACATTTACCTCACGTCAGCATTTCAGCCTCCAGTACCAGCACACCCGTCCTCTGCATCTGCATGTAAATTTAATGATGCTGTGGTTGCGGTGTTGATGTCGGTGCGATCTGCTCATTTGCTACAGAGAGACAGAGCTGTTAGCTCTCTCCCTCTGCTACTGTGCGAGGCTGTCCAGGCCGCAGGTAACGTACGACTTCCTGTAGTAATAGCTCTAATGAAGCTGGGGGGTGGGGGGGGGGGGGGGGGGAGAGGGGGAGATTGCTGCCCACGGTCGAGCGCGGCCCTGAGGAGCTCAGCAAATGAGGCTGCAGGTCTGGGAGACAAAGGAGCAGGGGGGAGAGGGAGGGAGGGAGGGAGAGGGGGGAGGAGGAGGGTTATTTTGAGGGAGACAGGAGGTGATGTACGGGAAGAGAGAACAGAGGGAGGAGGAGGGAGAGAAGAGGGGGGATATTTGGGGGGACGGAGGGGTTGAGCAGAAGAGAGGCGAGAATGAAGGAGAGGAGGATGGAGGGACGATGTTTTAAAGGGAGGGATCAGGGGGCAGGAGAGGAGGAGGGAGGAGTGGGTGGGAGGGGGGGGGGGGGTGAGCTGACTGGGCAGCCAAAGAATGGCCTCACTGTGATGAATGTTCTGTCTCCACTGCCAGTGAGCAGAGCACGGACAAGATGGATGCCACCATGTCCATGGGCTTACTCTTTCCCCTGTCTGGAGTCATATTTCAACCAGTCTTTACCGAAATGTTGGACTGCAGGTCGAAGAACATTTGCTGGGAAAAACAGCTGCATTTGTGAGAGGATGTCTGTATGTGTGACCTTTCTGAAGCTTATACAATGATAAAAGGCCCCAGTTTGACAGGTGTGTGGATGCCAGTGTTGACACTGCTAGTTTTGGAGAATTCAAACATTGCACACTCACGCAAATGTAAACATCTATTGCATGGCAGTAGGTGACTGTTGTTTGATCAACTAGAACTGTGTGGGATTGTATCAATGTGTGCATTTCTGCATGTGTGTGTGTGTGTGTGTCTATGAGTGTGTGCCTACGTGTGTGTGTGTGGGTGTGTGTGTATATGTGCGTGCCAGCGTTTTTGTGTGTGCGTACACGGGTTGGTCTGTGTGTTCTGTGTGTGGGTGTGCTTTTGGAATACCCTGTAGGCAAGAAAGAGAAAGCGTGTGCAGATTGCCTCCCTTTTCGTGTTTAAATGCTGAAAAATAGCAGCAAGCAGGGGAGATGATGAAAATAGCTCTAGAGGCAAGGCCTACCTCACGAAGCAGTAACGCTAGGACTTCTTCGTAGCATGCCGTCGAAATCTAATGGACAACTAGACTAACTACACGTCTCCTGATGTGGCACTTGCAGATTGTGTGGCCAGTGAGTCTATGTCAACACAGATTGTGGCAACGGGACATTTGTGACCAGCGAACGGACACCGTCTCGATTACACGAGGTGACAGCCATTCATCCTCATGACAACAGCCCAGAGTCATGGTGGAGGATGAAACATCCATGGCTACTTCTCTGTGAGTCACCACAGCATGACCAGCACCCGCGCTCAGAGTGGTGGCTAGGCTAACTGGCATTTCAACATGACAACCTTCTGGTGAAAAAGGGGCAGTATTATTATGTTAGGAAATTCTGTCGTGAGGTTGTCGTTCTAATTTTGGGTTGGAGAGAAAAGTTCATTCCTGTTCCTGTTCCTCCTCTTTCGCACCTCTAAATATTTTACTGAGTCTGGAGGCCCAGAAGAGTCTAGTCCTGTTTCTGTTTGTGGCTGTGCATGCTGGGTAGCCTTGGAGTCACTGATGTATAAAGGCCTGTTCGGAATCATTTCCGATCATTAGAGCAAGTGAATAAGTAAGACATTTGATGAGGCCTGAAAAACTGTTGAATGGTGTTAACTGGCCTAAAAACTGTAGTAGGACAAAACTGAGGCAGTTCATCATCCCTGCCTCAGGAAAATCAATTGCACTATAGCTTCAATGTCATTTATACAATTTGCGGATAACTTGCTATTGAGCTAATGGTTTTAATTGTGTTCCTCGCTGGGCCAACTTCATCCTAAAAGATGTGTCTTTACTGCCAAAGCTCGGGCCCATTTTTATATAAACTTTGCTTCCAAATGTGCATTAGCAACTTTAAATTATAGAATCATCTGTTGCAAGTTGTTTAAGTGACCTTGTCTGCACCCTCCCCTCCCCCTCCCCTCCCCTCGCCCCTCCCCTCCCCTCTTCCCCTCCCTCCCCCTCCCCCTCCCCTCCCCACTCCCCTCCCCTCCCCTCCCCTCCCCTCCCCTCCCTCCCTCCCTCCCTCCCTCCCTCCCCTCCCAGGTTGAGACTCTGACAGATGGAGTCTCTTTTCGGGGGAGAGCTGGGGCTGCTGGGAGGGGGTGAGGGGCTGAAGGAGGACGGCTGTGGCGGCTGGCGTTCTCCTCCCAGCCCAGGCGATATGTACTCAGCCTCCCCACTTCACCCCTCATCACCGCCTACCAGGACATCAAGACTCGCCTGGCCGGGCCTGGAGCGGGAGAACAGTGGCATCAAGAGGAAGCTGAAGATCTACGAGATCAAGGTAGTGTGTCAGGGTCACTCCGACAAGACTCTGACAGGAAGTGAGGTTCAGATGGAACAGGCTCTTTCCTTTGAGCAGGTTTTCTATTAAGGTCATGGTTACATAACTGGCTTATTTTTCAGAATTCACAATTGACCTTTTCAGGATACTAAAACCTTTCAACTCTCTACTTAAAGAGAGATGGATGTACTAAACTATTTTCTCATAGATGTTTTACAACTCGTATAGTGTGTGAACCAAGCTTTCAGGCTGACATGTTTCCTACAATAAATTATCCTCATTTTAATAGGAACCCAATAATTTGTTGCTGAAAGCAAGCACACACTGTGGTTAGAAAGCAATGTTCTGCCTGTATAGTAAGTATAGAGAATAGTAAAATACTTGTTGCATATTATTATATTTGATACTGTGATGACAAACCATCAGTGGCCTTTATGCCTTCTGCATTGGTATTCTGCTAAGTCAACACTGAGTCAAACACAGACACACACATACAGGCACACACAGATACCCCCCCCCCCCCACACACACACACACACACACACACACACACACACACACACACACACACACACACAGCTGGAGCAGCAGCTGGCATCCCTGTTGGCTGTGTCCACCTGGCTGCTTGACCTGTAATACGACCCATGACCCGGAGGGAGCACTGACCCGGGGGAGGAGCACTGACCCGGAGGAGGGGGGGGAGCAGGGGCAGAGATTGAGTAGAGAATAGAGAATAGAGGAGAGAGAGAGAGAGAG